>NW_026963074.1:0-121439 GCF_032445375.1 Bacillus rossius redtenbacheri | reverse complement strand
AATTAGGCAGTTAATAAGGCAGGCAATTAGGCAGTTAATTAGGCAGGCAATTAGGCATTTAATTAACAGGCAATTAGGCGTTTAAATAGGCAGGCAATTAGGGTGTTAATTAGGCAGTCAATTAGGCATTTAATTAAGCAGTTAATTAAGCAGGCAATTAGGCAGTTAATTAGGCAGGCAATTAGGCAGGTAATTAGGCAGGAAATTAAGCAGGCAATTAGGCATTTAATTAGGCATGCAATTATGCAGGCAATTAGGCATTTAATTAGGCAGGCAATTAGGCAGTTAATTAGAGAGGCAATTAACAGTTAATTAGGCAGGCAATTAGGCAATTAATTAGGCAGTCAATTAGGCATTTAATTAAGCAGGCAATTAAGCATTTAAATAGGCAGGCAATTAGGGTGTTAATTAGGCAGTCAATTAGGCATTTAATTAGGCAGGCAATTAAGCAGTTATTTAGGCAGGCAATTATGCAGGCAATTAGGCAGGCAATTAAGCAGCTAATTTGGCAGGTAATTAGGAAGTTAATTAGGCAGTTAATTAGGCAGGCAATTAGGCATTTAATTAGGCAGGCAATTAGGCAGTTAATTATGACAGGCAATTAGACATTTAATTAGGCAGGCAATTAGGCAGTTAATTAGGCAGGCAATTAGGCAATTAAGCAGGCAATTAGGCAGGCAATTAGGCAGTTAATTAGGCAGGCAATTAGGCATTTAATTAGGCAGGCAATTAGGCAGGCAATTAAGCAGGCAATCAGGCAGTTAATTAGGCAGGCGATTAGGCAGTTTATAAGGCAGGCAATTAGGCATTTAATTAGGCATGCAATTATGCAGGCAATTAGGCATTTAATTAGGCAGGCAATTAGGCAGTTAATTAGAGAGGCAATTAACAGTTAATTAGGCAGGCAATTAGGCAATTAATTAGGCAGTCAATTAGGCATTTAATTAAGCAGGCAATTAAGCATTTAAATAGGCAGGCAATTAGGGTGTTAATTAGGCAGTCAATTAGGCATTTAATTAGGCAGGCAATTAAGCAGTTATTTAGGCAGGCAATTATGCAGGCAATTAGGCAGGCAATTAAGCAGCTTATTTGGCAGGTAATTAGGAAGTTAATTAGGCAGTTAATTAGGCAGGCAATTAGGCATTTAATTAGGCAGGCAATTAGGCAGTTAATTATGACAGGCAATTAGACATTTAATTAGGCAGGCAATTAGGCAGTTAATTAGGCAGGCAATTAGGCAATTAAGCAGGCAATTAGGCAGGCAATTAGGCAGTTAATTAGGCAGGCAATTAGGCATTTAATTAGGCAGGCAATTAGGCAGGCAATTAAGCAGGCAATCAGGCAGTTAATTAGGCAGGCGATTAGGCAGTTTATAAGGCAGGCAATTAGGCAGTTAATTAGGCAGGCAATATGGCAGGCAATTAGGCAGGCATAGGCAGGCAATTAGGCAGTTAATTAGGCAGGCAATTGAGCAGGCATTTACGCAATTAATTAAGCAGGAAATTATGCAGGCAATTGGGCATTTAATTATGCAGGCAAATAGGCAGGCAATTAGGCAGTTAATTAGGCAGGCAATTAGGCAGTTATAGGCAGGCAATTAGGCAGGCAATTAGGCAATTAATTAAGCAGGCCATTAGGCTGGCAATTATGCAATTTATTAAGCTGGCAATCAGGCAATTAATTCAGCAGGAAATTATGCAGGCAATTAGGCATTCAATAAGGCAGTTAGTTAAGCAAGCAATAAGGCAAGCAATTAGGCAGTTAATAAGGCAGGCAATTAGCAGTTAATTAGGCATGCAATTATGCAGGCAATTAGGCAGGCATTTAATCATTTAATTAGGCAGGCAATTAGGCAGTTAATTTGGCAGGCAATTAGGCAGGCAATTAGGCAGTTAATTAGGCAGGCAATTAGGCATTTAATTAGGCATGCAATTATGCAGGCAATTAGGCATTTAATTAGGCAGGCAATTAGGCAGTTAATTAGAGAGGCAATTAACAGTTAATTAGGCAGGCAATTAGGCAATTAATTAGGCAGTCAATTAGGCATTTAATTAAGCAGGCAATTAAGCATTTAAATAGGCAGGCAATTAGGGTGTTAATTAGGCAGTCAATTAGGCATTTAATTAGGCAGGCAATTAAGCAGTTATTTAGGCAGGCAATTATGCAGGCAATTAGGCAGGCAATTAAGCAGCTAATTTGGCAGGTAATTAGGAAGTTAATTAGGCAGTTAATTAGGCAGGCAATTAGGCATTTAATTAGGCAGGCAATTAGGCAGTTAATTATGACAGGCAATTAGACATTTAATTAGGCAGGCAATTAGGCAGTTAATTAGGCAGGCAATTAGGCAATTAAGCAGGCAATTAGGCAGGCAATTAGGCAGTTAATTAGGCAGGCAATTAGGCATTTAATTAGGCAGGCAATTAGGCAGGCAATTAAGCAGGCAATCAGGCAGTTAATTAGGCAGGCGATTAGGCAGTTTATAAGGCAGGCAATTAGGCAGTTAATTAGGCAGGCAATATGGCAGGCAATTAGGCAGGCAATTAGGCAGGCAATTAGGCAGTTAATTAGGCAGGCAATTGTGCAGGCATTTACGCAATTAATTAAGCAGGAAATTATGCAGGCAATTGGGCATTTAATTATGCAGGCAAATAGGCAGGCAATTAGGCAGTTAATTAGGCAGGCAATTAGGCAGTTATAGGCAGGCAATTAGGCAGGCAATTAGGCAATTAATTAAGCAGGCCATTAGGCTGGCAATTATGCAATTTATTAAGCTGGCAATCAGGCAATTAATTCAGCAGGAAATTATGCAGGCAATTAGGCATTCAATAAGGCAGTTAGTTAAGCAAGCAATAAGGCAAGCAATTAGGCAGGCAATTAGGCAGGCAATTAGGCAGTTAATTAGGCAGGCAATTAGGCAGTTAATTTGGGAGGCAATTAGGCAGTCCAAAAGGCAGTTTATTAGGCAGTTTATTAGGCAGGCAATTAGGCAGGCAAATAGGCAGGCAATTAGGCATTTATTAAGGCATTTAATTAAGCAGGCAATTAGGCATTTAAATAGGCAGGCAATTAGGGTGTTAATTAGGCAGTCAAATAGGCATTTAATTATGCAAGCAATTAGGCAGGCAATTAGGCAATTAATTAAGCAGGCAAATAGGCAGGCAATTAGGCAGGCAATTAGGCAGGCAATTAGGCAGTTAATTAGGCAGGCAATTAGGCAGTTGATAAGGCACGCAATTATGCATGTAATTAGGCTAGCAATTAAGCAGCTAATTTGGCAGGTAATTAGGCAGTTAATTAGGCAATTAATTAGGCAGTCAATTAGGCATTTAATTAAGCAGGCAATTAGATATTTAAATAGGCAGGCAATTAGGGTGTTAATTAGGCAGGCAATTAGGCAGTTATTTAGGCAAGCAATTAGGCAGTTAATTAGGAAGGCAATTAGGCAGATAATTAGGCAATTAATTAAGCAGGCAATTAGGCAGGCAATTAGGCAGGTAATTAGGCAGTTAATAAGGCAGGAAATTAGGCATTTACTTAGGCAGGCAATTAGGCAGGCAATTAAGCAGGCAATTAGGCAGTTAATTAGGCAAACAATTAGGCAGTTAATTAGGCAAGCAATTAGGCAGGCAATTAGGCAGTTAATTAGGCAGACAATTAGGCAAGCAATTAATTAGGCAATTACGCAGGCAATGAGGCAGTTAATAAAGCAAGCAATTAGGCAAGCAATTAGGCAGGCAATTAGGCAGATAATTAGGCAGGCAATTATGCAGTTAATTAGGCAGGCAATTAGGCAGGCAATTAGGCAATTAATTAAGCAGGCAATTGGGCAGGCAATTAGGCAGGCCATTAGGCAGTTAATAAGGCAGTTAATTATGCAGGCAATTAGGCAGGCAATTAGGCAGGCAATTAGGCAGTTAATAAGGCAGGCAAATAGGCAGTTATTAGGCATGCAATTATGCATGCAATTAGGCATTTAATTAGGCAGGCAATTAGGCAGGCAATTAGGCAGTTAATTAGGAAATTAATTAAGCAACAATTAGGCAGTTAATTAGGCAGGCAAATAGGCAGGCAATTAGGCAGGCATTAAGCATTTAATTAGGCAGGCAATTAGGCAGGCAATTAAGCAGTTCATTAGGCAGGCAATTAGGCATTTAATTAGGCAGGCAATTAGGAAGTTAATTAGGCAGGCCATTAGGCAGATAATTAGGCAGGCAATTAGGTAGTTAATTAGTCAGTTAATTAGGCAGGCAAATAGGCAGGCAATTAGGCATTTAATTAGGCAGGCAATTAGGCAGGCAATTAGACAGTTAATTAGGCAGGCCATTAAGCATATAATATGGCAAATAATTAAGCAGGCAATTAAGCAGTCAATTACGCAGTAAATAATGCAGGCAATTAGGCATTTAATTAGGCAGTTAATTAGGCAGGTAATTAGGCAGGCAATTAGGCAGTTATAGGCAGGCAATTAGGCAATTAATTAAGCAGGCAATTAGGCAGGCAATTAGGCAGTTACTTAGGCAGGCAATTAGGCAGTTAATTAGGCAGGCATTTAGGCAGGCAATTAGGCAGTTAATTAGGCAGGCAATTAGGCAGTTGATTAGGCACGCAATTATGCATGCAATTAGGCTAGCAATTAAGCAGCTAATTTGGCAGGTAATTAGGCAGTTAATTAGGCAATTAATTAGGCAGTCAATTAGGCAGTTATTTAGGCAGGCAATTATGCAGGCAATTAGGCAGGCAATTAAGCAGCTAATTTGGCAGGTAATTAGGAAGTTAATTAGGCAGTTAATTAGGCAGGCCATTAGGCATTTAATTAGGCAGGCAATTAGGCAGTTAATTAGGCAGGCAATTATGCAGGCAATTAGGCATTTAATTAGGCAGGCAATTAGGCAGTTAATTAGAGAGGCAATTTACAGTTAATTAGGCAGGCAATTAGGCAATTAATTAGGCAGTCAATTAGGCATTTAATTAAGCAGGCAATTAAGCATTTAAATAGGCAGGCAATTAGGGTGTTAATTAGGCAGTCAATTAGGCATTTAATTAGGCAGGCAATTAGGCAGTTATTTAGGCAGGCAATTATGCAGGCAATTAGGCAGGCAATTAAGCAGCTAATTTGGCAGGTAATTAGGAAGTTAATTAGGCAGTTAATAAGGCAGGCAATTAGGCATTTAATTAGGCAGGCAATTAGGCAGTTAATTATGACAGGCAATTAGACATTTAATTAGGCAGGCAATTAGGCAGTTATTTAGGCAGGCAATTAGGCATTTAATTAGGCAGGCATTATGCAGGCAATTAGGCAGGCAATTAGGCAGGCAATTGAGCAGTCATTTACGCAATTAATTAAGCAAGAAATTATGCAGGCAATTGGGCATTTAATTATGCAGGCAAATAGGCAGGCAATTAGGCAGTTAATTAGGCAGGCAATTAGGCAGTTATAGGCAGGCAATTAGGCAGGCAATTAGGCAATAATTAAGCTGGCAATCAGGCAATTAATTAAGCAGGAAATTATGCAGGCAATTAGGCAGGCATTTAGGCATTTAATTAGACAGGCAATTAGGCAGGCAATTAGGCAGTTAATTTGGCAGGCAATTAGGCAGGCAATTAGGCAGTTAATTAGGCAGGCAATTAGGCATTTAATTAGGCACGCAATTATGCAGGCAATTAGGCATTTAATTAGGCAGGCAATTAGGCAGTTAATTAGAGAGGCAATTAACAGTTAATTAGGCAGGCAATTAGGCAATTAATTAGGCAGTCAATTAGGCATTTAATTAAGCAGGCAATTAAGCATTTAAATAGGCAGGCAATTAGGGTGTTAATTAGGCAGTCAATTAGGCATTTAATTAGGCAGGCAATTAAGCAGTTTTTTAGGCAGGCAATTATGCAGGCAATTAGGCAGGCAATTAAGCAGCTAATTTGGCAGGTAATTAGGAAGTTAATTAGGCAGTTAATTAGGCAGGCAATTAGGCATTTAATTAGGCAGGCAATTAGGCAGTTAATTATGACAGGCAATTAGACATTTAATTAGGCAGGCAATTAGGCAGTTAATTAGGCAGGCAATTAGGCAATTAATTAAGCAGGCAATTAGGCATTTAATTAGGCAGGCAATTAGGCAGGCAATTAAGCAGGCAATCAGGCAGTTAATTAGGCAGGCGATTAGGCAGTTTATAAGGCAGGCAATTAGGCAGTTAATTAGGCAGGCAATATGGCAGGCAATTAGGCAGGCAATTAGGCAGGCAATTAGGCAGTTAATTAGGCAGGCAATTGAGCAGGCATTTACGCACATAATTAAGCAGGAAATTATGCAGGCAATTGGGCATTTAATTATGCAGGCAAATAGGCAGGCAATTAGGCAGTTAATTAGGCAGGCAATTAGGCAGTTATAGGCAGGCAATTAGGCAGGCAATTAGGCAATTAATTAAGCAGGCCATTAGGCTGGCAATTATGCAATTTATTAAGCTGGCAATCAGGCAATTAATTCAGCAGGAAATTATGCAGGCAATTAGGCATTCAATAAGGCAGTTAGTTAAGCAAGCAATAAGGCAAGCAATTAGGCAGGCAATTAGGCAGGCAATTAGGCAGTTAATTAGGCAGGCAATTAGGCAGTTAATTTGGGAGGCAATTAGGCAGTCAAAAAGGCAGGCAATTAGGCAGTTTATTAGGCAGGCAATTAGGCAGGCAAATAGGCAGGCAATTAGGCATTTATTAAGGCATTTAATTAAGCAGGCAATTAGGCATTTAAATAGGCAATCAATTAGGGTGTTAATTAGGCAGTCAAATAGGCATTTAATTATGCAAGCAATTAGGCAGGCAATTAGGCAATTAATTAAGCAGGCAAATAGGCAGGCAATTAGGCAGGCAATTAGGCAGGCAATTAGGCAGTTAATTAGGCAGGCAATTAGGCAGTTGATTAGGCACGCAATTATGCATGTAATTAGGCTAGCAATTAAGCAGCTAATTTGGCTGGTAATTAGGCAGTTAATTAGGCAATTAATTAGGCAGTCAATTAGGCATTTAATTAAGCAGGCAATTAGATATTTAAATAGGCAGGCAATTAGGGTGTTAATTAGGCAGGCAATTAGGCAGTTATTTAAGCAAGCAATTAGGCAGTTAATTAGGAAGGCAATTAGGCAGACAATTAGGCAATTAATTAAGCAGGCAATTAGGCAGGCAATTAGGCAGGTAATTAGGCAGTTAATAAGGCAGGAAATTAGGCATTTACTTAGGCAGGCAATTAGGCAGGCAATTAAGCAGGCAATTAGGCAGTTAATTAGGCAAACAATTAGGCAGTTAATTAGGCAGGCAATTAGGCAGTTAATTAGGCAGGCAATTAGGCAAGCAATTAGGCAGGCAATTAGACAGGCAATTAGGCAGGCAAATTTTCAGGCAATTAAGCATTTAATTAGGCAGACAATTAGGAAGTTAATTAGGCAGGCCATTAGGCAGAAAATTAGGCAGGCAATTAGGCAGTTAATTAGGCAAGCAATTAGGCAGGCAATTAGGCAGTTAAATAGGCAGACAATTAGGCAAGCAATTAATTAGGCAATTAGGCAGGCAATGAGGCAGTTAATAAAGCAAGCAATTAGGCAAGCAATTAGGCAGGCAATTAGGCAGATAATTAGGCAGGCAATTAGGCAGTTAATTAGGCAGGCAATTAGGCAGGCAATTAGGCAATTAATTAAGCAGGCAATTGGGCAGGCAATTAGGCAGGCCATTAGGCAGTTAATTAGGCAGTTAATTATGCAGGCAATTAGGCAGGCAATTAGGCAGCCAATTAGGCAGTTAATAAGGCAGGCAAATAGGCAGTTATTAGGCATGCAATTATGCATGCAATTAGGCATACAATTAGGCATTTAATTAGGCAGGCAATTAGGCAGGCAATTAGGCAGTTAATTAGGAAATTAATTAAGCAACAATTAGGCAGTTAATTAGGCAGGCAAATAGGCAGGCAATTAGGCAGGCATTAAGCATTTAATTAGGCAGGCAATTAGGCAGGCAATTAAGCAGTTCATTAGGCAGGCAATTAGGCATTTAATTAGGCAGGCAATTAGGAAGTTAATTAGGCAGGCCGTTAGGTAGATAATTAGGCAGGCAATTAGGCAGTTAATTAGGCAGTTAATTAGGCAGGCAAATAGGCAGGCAATTAGGCATTTAATTAGGCAGGCAATTAGGCAGGCAATTAGACAGTTAATTAGGCAGGCCATTAAGCATATAATATGGCAAATAATTAAGCAGGCAATTAAGCATTCAATTACGCAGTAAATAATGCAGGCAATTAGGCATTTAATTAGGCAGTTAATTAGGCAGGCAATTAGGCATGCAATTAGTTAGTTATAGGCAGGCAATTAGGCAAATAATTAAGCAGGCAATTAGGCAGGCAATTAGGCAGTTACTTAGGCAGGCAATTAGGCAGTTAATTAGGCAGGAAATTAGGCAGTTAATTAGGCAGGCAATTATGCAAGCAATTAGGCAGGCAATTAGACAGGCAATTAGGCAGGCAAATTTTCAGGCAATTAAGCATTTAATTAGGCAGGCAATTAGGAAGTTAATTAGGCAGGCCATTAGGCTGAAAATTAGGCAGGCAATTAGGCAGTTAATTAGGCAAGCAATTAGGAAGGCAATTAGGCAGTTAATTAGGCAGACAATTAGGCAAGCAATTAATTAGGCAATTAGGCAGGCAATGAGGCAGTTAATAAAGCAAGCAATTAGGCAAGCAATAAGCAGGCAATAAGGCAGATAATTAGGCAGGCAATTAGGCAGTTAATTAGGCAGGCAATTAGGCAGGCAATTAGGCAATTAATTCAGCAGGCAATTGGGCAGGCAATTAGGCAGTGAATTAGGCAGTTAATTAGGCAGGCAATTAGGCAGTTGATTAGGTTCGCAATTATGCAGGCAATTAGGCAGGTACTTAAGCAGCTAATTTGGCAGGTAATTAGGCAGGCAATTAGGCATTTAAATAGGCAGGCAATTAGGCATTTAAATAGGCAGGCAATTAGGGTGTTAATTAGGCAGTCAATTAGGCATTTAATTAAGCAATGAATTAGGCAGTTTATTAGGCAGGCAATTAGGCAGGCAATTATGCAGTTACTTAGGCAGGCAATTAGGCAGTTAATTAGGCAGGCAATTAGGCAGTTATTAGGCATGCAATTATGCATGCAATTAGGCATACAATTAGGCATTTAATTAGGCAGGCAATTAGGCAGGCAATTAGGCAGTTAATTAGGAAATTAATTAAGCAACAATAAGGCAGTTAATTAGGCAGGCAAATAGGCAGGCAATTAGGCAGGCATTAAGCATTTAATTAGGCAGGCAATTAGGCAGGCAATTAAGCAGTTCATTAGGCAGGCAATTAGGCATTTAATTAGGCATTTAATTAGGCAGGCAATTAGGAAGTTAATTAGGCAGGCCATTAGGCAGATAATTAGGCAGGCAATTAAGCAGTTAATTAGGCAAGCAATTAGACAGGCAATTAGGCATTTAATTAGGCACGCAATTAGGCAAGCAATTAATTAGGCAATTAGGCAGTCAATGAGGCAGTTAATTAAGCAAGCAATTAGGCAGGCAATTAGGCAGGCAATTAGGCAGATAATAAGGCAGGCAATTAGGCAGTTTATTAGGCAGGCAATTAGGCAGGCAATTAGGCAGTTAATTATGCAGGCAAATAGGCAGGCAATTAGGCATTTAATTAGGCAGGCAATTAGGCAGGCAATTAGACAGTTAATTAGGCAGGCCATTAAGCATATAATATGGCAAATAATTAAGCAGGCAATTAGGCAGGTAATAAGGCAAATAATTAAGCAGGCAATTAGGCAGGAAATTATGCAATTAATTAAGCAGGCAATTAGGCAGGCATTTAATAAGGCAGGCAATTAGGCAGGCAATTAGGCAGTGAATTAGGAAGGCAATTAGGCAGGCAATTAGGCAGCCAATTAGGCATTTAATTAGGCAATTAATTAAGCAGGCAATTAGGCATTTAAATAGGCAGGCAATTAGGGTTTTAATTAGCCAGTTAAATAGGCATTTATTATGCAAGCAATTAGGCAGGCAATTAGGCAATTGATTAAGCAGGCAATTAGGCAGGCAATTAGGCAGTTAATTAGGCAGGCATTTAGGCAGTTGATAAGGCACGCAATTATTCAGGCAATTAAGCAGGCACTTAAGCAGCTAATTTGGCAGGTAATTAGGCAAGCAATTAGGCATTTAAATAGGCAGGCAATTAGGTATTTAAATAGGCAGGCAATTAGGGTTTTAATTAGGCAGTCAATTAGGCATTTAATTAAGCAGTTAATTAAGCAATGAATTAGGCAGTTTATTAGGAAGGCAATTAGGCAGGCAATTAGGCAGTTACTTAGGCAGGCAATTAGGCAGTTAATTAGGCAGGCAATTAGGCAGGCAATTAGGCAATTAATTAAGCAGGTAATTATGCAGGCAATTAGGCAGGTAATTAGGCAGTTAATTAGGCAGGCAATTAGCCATTTAATTAGACAGGCAATTAGGCAATAATTAAGCAGGAAATTATGCAGGCAATTAGGCAGGCAATAAGGCAGTTAGTTAAGCAAGCAATTAGGCAAGCAATAAGGCAGTTAATTAGGTAGGCAATTAGGCAGTTAATTAGGCAGGCAATATGGCAGGCAATTAGGCAGGCAATTAGGCAGGCAATTAGGCAGTTAATTAGGCAGGCAATTAGGCAAGCAATTAGGCAGGCAATTAGACAGGCAATTAGGCAGGCAAATTTTCAGGCAATTAAGCATTTAATTAGGCAGGCAATTAGGAAGTTAATTAGGCAGGCCATTAGGCAGAAAATTAGGCAGGCAATTAGGCAGTTAATTAGGCAAGCAATTAGGCAGGCAATTAGGCAGTTAATTAGGCAGACAATTAGGCAAGCAATTAATTAGGCAATTAGGCAGGCAATGAGGCAGTTAATAAAGCAAGCAATTAGGCAAGCAATTAGGCAGGCAATTAGGCAGATAATTAGGCAGGCAATTAGGCAGTTAATTAGGCAGGCAATTAGGCAGGCAATTAGGCAATTAATTAAGCAGACAATAGGGCAGGCAATTAGGCAGGCCATTAGGCAGTTAATTATGCAGGCAATTAGGCAGGCAATTAGGCAGGCAATTAGGCAGGCAATTAGGCATTTAATAAGGCAGGCAAATAGGCAGTTATTAGGCATGCAATTATGCATGCAATTAGGCATACAATTAGGCATTTAATTAGGCAGGCAATTAGGCAGGCAATTAGGCAGTTAATTAGGAAATTAATTAAGCAACAATTAGGCAGTTAATTAGGCAGGCAAATAGGCAGGCAATTAGGCAGGTATTAAGCATTTAATTAGGCAGGCAATTAGGCAGGCAATTAAGCAGTTCATTAGGCAGGCAATTAGGCATTTAATTAGGCATTTAATTAGGCAGGCAATTAGGAAGTTAATTAGGCAGGCCATTAGGCAGATAATTAGGCAGGCAATTAGGCAGTTGATTAGGCAGTTAATTAGGCAGGCAAATAGGCAGGCAATTAGGCATTTAATTAGGCAGGCAATTAGGCAGGCAATTAGACAGTTAATTAGCAGGCCATTAAGCATATAATATGGCAAATAATTAAGCAGGCAATTAAGCAGTCAATTACGCAGTAAATAATGCAGGCAATTAGGCATTTAATTAGGCAGTTAATTAGGCAGGCAATTAGGCAGGCAATTAGGCAGTTATAGGCAGGCAATTAGGCAATTAATTAAGCAGGCAATTAGGCAGGCAATTAAGCAGCTAATTTGGCAGGTAATTAGGAAGTTAATTAGGCAGTAATTAGGCAGGCAATTAGGCATTTAATTAGGCAGGCAATTAGGCAGTTAATTATGACAGGCAATTAGACATTTAATTAGGCAGGCAATTAGGCAGTTAATTAGGCAGGCAATTAGGCATTTAATTAGGCAGGCAATTATGCAGGCAATTAGGCAGGCAATTAGGCAGGCAATTGAGCAGGCATTTACGCAATTAATTAAGCAGGAAATTATGCAGGCAATTGGGCATTTAATTATGCAGGCAAATAGGCAGGCAATTAGGCAGTTAATTAGGCAGGCAATTAGGCAGTTATAGGCAGGCAATTAGGCAGGCAATTAGGCAATAATTAAGCAGGCAATTAGGCTGGCAATTTTGCAATTAATTAAGCTGGCAATCAGGCAATTAATTAAGCAGGAAATTATGCAGGCAATTAGGCATTCAATAAGGCAGTTAGTTAAGCAAGCAATAAGGCAAGCAATTAGGCAGGCAATTAGGCAGGCAATTAGGCAGTTAATTAGGCAGGCAATTAGGCAGTTAATTTGGGAGGCAATTAGGCAGTCAAAAAGGCAGGCAATTAGGCAGTTAATTAGGCAGGCAATTAGGCAGGCAAATAGGCAGGCAATTAGGCATTTAATAAGGCATTTAATTAAGCAGGCAATTAGGCATTTAAATGGGCAGGCAATTAGGGTGTTAATTAGACAGTCAAATAGGCATTTAATTATGCAAGCAATTAGGCAGGCAATTAGGCAATTAATTAAGAAGGCAAATAGGCAGGCAATTAGGCAGGCAATTAGGCAGGCAATTAGGCAGTTAATGAGGCAGGCAATTAGGCAGTTGATTAGGGACGCAATTATGCATGCAATTAGGCTAGCAATTAAGCAGCTAATTTGGCTGGTAATTAGGCAGTTAATTAGGCAATTAATTAGGCAGTCAATTAGGCATTTAATTAAGAAGGCAATTAGATATTTAAATAGGCAGGCAATTAGGGTGTTAATTAGGCAGTCAATTAGGCATTTAATTAGGCAGGCAATAAGGCAGTTAATTAGGCAGGCAATTATGCAGGCAATTAGGCAGGCAATTAAGCAGCTAATTTGGCAGGTAATTAGGCAGTTAATTAGGCAGTTAATTAGGCAGGCAATTAGGCATTTAATTTGGCAGGCAATTAGGCAGTTAATTAGACATTTAATTAGGCATTTAATTAGGCAGGCAATAAGGCAGTTAAATAGGCAGGCAATTAGGCAATTAATTAAGCAGGCAATTAGGCAGGCAATTAGGCAGTTAATTAGGCAGGCAATTAGGCATTTAATTAGGCAGGCAATTAGGCAGGCAATTAAACAGGCAATTAGGCAGTTAATTAGGCAGGCAATTAGGCAGTTTATTAGGCAGGCAATTAGGCAGTTAATTAGGCAGGCAATATGGCAGGCAATTAGGCAGGCAATTAGGCAGGCAATTAGGCAGGCAAATAGGCAGGCAATTAGGCATTTAATTAGGCAGGCAATAAGGCAGGCAATTAAGCAGTTAATTAGGCAGGCAATTAGGCAGTTGATAAGGCACGCTATTATGCAGGCAATTAGGCAGGGAATTAAGGAGCTAATTTGGCAGGTAATTAGGCAGTTAATTAGGCACGCAATTATGCATGCAATTAGGCTAGCAATTAAGCAGCTAATTTGGCAGGTAATTAGGCAGTTAATTAGGCAATTAATAAGGCAGTCAATTAGGCATTTAATTAAGCAGGCAATTAGATATTTAAATAGGCAGGCAATTAGGGTGTTAGTTAGGCAGGCAATTAGGCAGTTATTTAGGCAAGCAATTAGGCAGTTAATTAGGACGGCAATTAGGCAGGCAATTAGGCAATTAATTAAGCAGGCAATTAGGCAGGCAATTAGGCAGGTAAGTAGGCAGTTAATAAGGCAGGAAATTAGGCATTTACTTAGGCAGGCAATTAGGCAGGCAATTAAGCAGGCAATTAGGCAGTTAATTAGGCAAACAATTAGGCAGTTAATTAGGCAGGCAATTAGGCAGTTATTTAGGCAGGCAATTAGGCAAGCAATTAGGCAGGCAATTAGACAGGCAATTAGGCAGGCAAATTTTCAGGCAATTAAGCATTTAATTAGGCAGGCAATTAGGAAGTTAATTAGGCAGGCCATTAGGCAGAAAATTAGGCAGGCAATTAGGCAGTTAATTAGGCAAGCAATTAGGCAGGCAATTAGGCAGTTAATTAGGCAGACAATTAGGCAAGCAATTAATTAGGCAATTAGGCAGGCAATGAGGCAGTTAATAAAGCAAGCAATTAGGCAAGCAATAAGCAGGCAATAAGGCAGATAATTAGGCAGGCAATTAGGCAGTTAATTAGGCAGGCAATTAGGCAGGCAATTAGGCAATTAATTCAGCAGGCAATTGGGCAGGCAATTAGGCAGTGAATTAGGCAAGCAATTAGGCAGGCAATTAGGCAGTTGATTAGGCACGCAATTATGCAGGCAATTAGGCAGGTACTTAAGCAGCTAATTTGGCAGGTAATTAGGCAGGCAATTAGGCATTTAAATAGGCAGGCAATTAGGCATTTAAATAGGCAGGCAATTAGGGTGTTAATTAGGCAGTCAATTAGGCATTTAATTAAGCAATGAATTAGGCAGTTTATTAGGCAGGCAATTAGGCAGGCAATTATGCAGTTACTTAGGCAGGCAATTAGGCAGTTAATAAGGCAGGCAATTAGGCAGTTATTAGGCATGCAATTATGCATGCAATTAGGCATACAATTAGGCATTTAATTAGGCAGGCAATTAGGCAGGCAATTAGGCAGTTAATTAGGAAATAATTAAGCAACAATAAGGCAGTTAATTAGGCAGGCAAATAGGCAGGCAATTAGGCAGCCAATTAGGCATTTAATTAGGCAATTAATTAGGCAGGCAATTAGGCAGGCAATTATGCAGTTACTTAGGCAGGCAATTAGGCAGTTAATAAGGCAGGCAATTAGGCAGTTATTAGGCATGCAATTATGCATGCAATTAGGCAGGCAATTAGGCAGGCAATTAAGCAGTTCATTAGGCAGGCAATTAGGCATTTAATTAGGCATTTAATTAGGCAGGCAATTAGGAAGTTAATTAGGCAGGCCATTAGGCAGATAATTAGGCAGGCAATTAAGCAGTTAATTAGGCAAGCAATTAAGCAGTTAATTAGGCAAGCAATTAGGCAGGCAATTAGGCATTTAATTAGGCACGGAATTAGGCAAGCAATTAATTAGGCAATTAGGCAGTCAATGAGGCAGTTAATTAAGCAAGCAATTAGGCAGGCAATTAGGCAGGCAATTAGGCAGATAATAAGGCAGGCAATTAGGCAGTTTGATAGGCAGGCAATTAGGCAGGCAATAAGGCAGTTAATTAAGCAGGCAAATAGGCAGGCAATTAGGCATTTAATTAGGCAGGCAATTAGGCAGGCAATTAGACAGTTAATTAGGCAGGCCATTAAGCATATAATATGGCAAATAATTAAGCAGGCAATTAGGCAGATAATAAGGCAAATAATTAAGCAGGCAATTAGGCAGGAAATTATGCAATTAATTAAGCAGGCAATTAGGCAGGCATTTAATAAGGCAGGCAATTAGGCAGGCAATTAGGCAGTGAATTAGGAAAGCAATTAGGCAGGCAATTAGGCAGCCAATTAGGCATTTAATTAAGCAGGCAATTAGGCATTTAAATAGGCAGGCAATTAGGGTGTTAATTAGGCAGTCAAATAGGCATTTATTATGCAAGCAATTAGGCAGGCAATTAGGCAATTGATTAAGCAGGCAATTAGGCAGGCAATTAGGCAGTTAATTAGGCAGGCATTTAGGCAGTTGATTAGGCATGCAATTATGCAGGCAATTAAGCAGGCACTTAAGCAGCTAATTTGGCAGGTAATTAGGCAGGCAATTAGGCATTTAAATAGGCAGGCAATTAGGTATTTAAATAGGCAGGCAATTAGGGTGTTAATTAGGCAGTCAATTAGGCATTTAATTAAGCAGTTAATTAAGCAATGAATTAGGCAGTTTATTAGGCAGGCAATTAGGCAGGCAATTAGGCAGTTACTTAGGCAGGCAATTAGGCAGTTAATTAGGCAGGCAATTAGGCAGGCAATTAGGCAATTAATTAAGCAGGTAATTATGCAGGCAATTAGGCAGGTAATTAGGCAGTTAATTAGGCAGGCAATTAGCCATTTAATTAGACAGGCAATTAGGCAATAATTAAGCAGGAAATTATGCAGGCAATTAGGCAGGCAATAAGGCAGTTAGTTAAGCAAGCAATTAGGCAAGCAATAAGGCAGTTAATTAGGTAGGCAATTAGGCAGTTAATTAGGCAGGCAATATGGCAGGCAATTAGGCAGGCAATTAGGCAGGCAATTAGGCAGTTAATTAGGCAGGCAAATAGGCAGTTTATTAGGCAGGCAATTAGGCAGTTAATTAGGCAGGCAATATGGCAGGCAATTAGGCAGGCAATTAGGCATTTAATTAAGCAGGCAATTAGGCAATTAAATATGCAGGAAATTCGGGTGTTAATTAGGCAGTCAATTAGGCATATATTTAGGCAGGCAAATAGGCAGGCAATTAGGCAATTAATTAAGCAGGCAATTAGGCAGGCAATTAGTCAGGCCATTAGGCAGTTAATTAGGCAGGCAATTATGCAGGCAATTAGGCAGGCAATTAAGCAGCTAATTTGGCAGGTAATTAGGCAGTTTATTAGGCAATTAATTAGTCAGGCAATTAGGCATTTAATTAGGCAGGCAATTAGGCAGTTAATTAGGCAGGCAATTAGGCAGTTAATTAGGCAGGCAATTAGGCATTTAATTAGGCAGGCAATTAGGCTGGCAATTAAGCAGGCAATAAGGCAGTTAATTAGGCAGGCAATTAGGCAGTTTATTAGGCAGGCAATTAGGCAGTTTATTAGGCAGGCAATTAGGCAGTTAATTAGGCAGGCAATATGGCAGGCAATTAGGCAGGCAATTAGGCAGGCAATTAGGCATTTAATTAAGCAGGCAATTAGGCAATTAAATATGCAGGAAATTCGGGTGTTAATTAGGCAGTCAATTAGGCATTTATTTAGGCAGGCAAATTGGCAGGCAATTAGGCAATTAATTAAGCAGGCGATTGGGCAGGCAATTAGTCAGGCCATTAGGCAGTTAATTAGGCAGGCAATTATGCAGGCAATTAGGCAGGCAATTAAGCAGCTAATTTGGCAGGTAATTAGGCAGTTTATTAGGCAATTAATTAGGCAGGCAATTAGGCATTTAATTAGGCAGGCAATTAGGCATTTATTAGGCAGGCAATTAGGCAGTTAATTAGGCAGGCTATTAGGCAGTTAATTAGGCAGGCAATTAGGCATTTAATTAGGCAGGCAATTAGGCTGGCAATTAAGCAGGCAATAAGGCAGTTAATTAGGCAGGCAATTAGGCACTTTATTAGGCAGGCAATTAGGCAGTTAATTAGGCAGGCAATATGGCAGGCAATTAGGCAGGCAATTAGGCAGGTAATAAGGCAGGCAATTAGGCAGTTAATTAGGCAGGAAAATGGGCAGGCAATTAGGCATTTAATTAGGCAGGCAATTAGGCATTTAATTAGGCAGGCCATTAGGGAGATAATTAGGCAAATAATTAAGCAGGCAGTTAGGCAGGCAATTAGGCAGGCAATCAGGCAGGCAATGAGGCAGGCAATTAGGCAGGCAATTAGGCAGGAAATTAGGCAGTTGATTAGGCACGCAATTATGCAGGCAATTAGGCATTTAATTAGGCTGGCAATAAGGCAGGCAATTAGGCAGTTAATTAGGGAGGCAATTAGGCAGTTAATTAGGCAGGCAATTAGGCAGGCAATTAAGCAGGCAATCAGGCAGTTAATTAGGCAGGCGATTAGGCAGTTTATAAGGCAGGCAATTAGGCAGTTAATTAGGCAGGCAATTAGGCATTTAATTAACAGGCAATTAGGCGTTTAAATAGGCAGGCAATTAGGGTGTTAATTAGGCAGTCAATTAGGCATTTAATTAAGCAGTTAATTAAGCAGGCAATTAGGCAGTTAATTAGGCAGGCAATTAGGCAGGTAATTAGGCAGGAAATTAAGCAGGCAATTAGGCAGTTAATAAGGCAGGCAATTAGCAGATAATTAGGCATGCAATTATGCAGGCAATTAGGCAGGCATTTAACATTTAATTAGGCAGGCAATTAGGCAGTTAATTTGGCAGGCAATTAGGCAGGCAATTAGGCAGTTAATTAGGCAGGCAATTAGGCATTTAATTAGGTACGCAATTAGATATTTAAATAGGCAGGCAATTAGGGTGTTAATTAGGCAGGCAATTAGGCAGTTATTTAGGCAAGCAATTAGGCAGTTAATTAGGAAGGCAATTAGGCAGATAATTAGGCAATTAATTAAGCAGGCAATTAGGCAGGCAATTAGGCAGGTAATTAGGCAGTTAATAAGGCAGGAAATTAGGCATTTACTTAGGCAGGCAATTAGGCAGGCAATTAAGCAGGCAATTAGGCAGTTAATAAGGCAGGCAATTAGCAGATAATTAGGCATGCAATTATGCAGGCAATTATGCAGGCATTTAACATTTAATTAGGCAGGCAATTAGGCAGTTAATTTGGCAGGCAATTAGGCAGGCAATTAGGCATTTAATTAACAGGCAATTAGGCGTTTAAATAGGCAGGCAATTAGGGTGTTAATTAGGCAGTCAATTAGGCATTTAATTAAGCAGTTAATTAAGCAGGCAATTAGGCAGTTAATTAGGCAGGCAATTAGGCAGGTAATTAGGCAGGAAATTAAGCAGGCAATTAGGCAGTTAATAAGGCAGGCAATTAGCAGATAATTAGGCATGCAATTATGCAGGCAATTAGGCAGGCATTTAACATTTAATTAGGCAGGCAATTAGGCAGTTAATTTGGCAGGCAATTAGGCAGGCAATTAGGCAGTTAATTAGGCAGGCAATTAGGCATTTAATTAGGCACGCAATTATGCAGGCAATTAGGCATTTAATTAGGCAGGCAATTAGACAGTTAATTAGAGAGGCAATTAACAGTTAATTAGGCAGGCAATTAGGCAATTAATTAGGCAGTCAATTAGGCATTTAATTAAGCAGGCAATTAAGCATTTAAATAGGCAGGCAATTAGGGTGTTAATTAGGCAGTCAATTAGGCATTTAATTAGGCAGGCAATTAAGCAGTTATTATGCAGGCAATTATGCAGGCAATTAGGCAGGCAATTAAGCAGTTAATTTGGCAGGTAATTAGGAAGTTAATTAGGCAGTTAATTAGGCAGGCAATTAGGCATTTAATTAGGCAGGCAATTAGGCAGTTAATTATGACAGGCAATTAGACATTTAATTAGGCAGGCAATTAGGCAGTTAATTAGGCAGGCAATTAGGCAATTAATTAAGCAGGCAATTAGGCAGGCAATTAGGCAGTTAATTAGGCAGGCAATTAGGCATTTAATTAGGCAGGCAATTAGGCAGGCAATTAAGCAGGCAATCAGGCAGTTAATTAGGCAGGCGATTAGGCAGTTTATAAGGCAGGCAATTAGGCAGTCAATTAGGCAGGCAATATGGCAGGCAATTAGGCAGGCAATTAGGCAGGCAATTAGGCAGTTAATTAGGCAGGCAATTGAGCAGGCATTTACGCAATTAATTAAGCAGGAAATTATGCAGGCAATTGGGCATTTAATTATGCAGGCAAATAGGCAGGCAATTAGGCAGTTAATTAGGCAGGCAATTAGGCAGTTATAGGCAGGCAATTAGGCAGGCAATTAGGCAATTAATTTAGCAGGCCATTAGGATGGCAATTATGCAATTTATTAAGCTGGCAATCAGGCAATTAATTCAGCAGGAAATTATGCAGGCAATTAGGCATTCAATAAGGCAGTTAGTTAAGCAAGCAATAAGGCAAGCAATTAGGCAGGCAATTAGGCAGGCAATTAGGCAGTTAATTAGGCAGGCAATTAGGCAGTTAATTTGGGAGGCAATTAGGCAGTCCAAAAGGCAGGCAATTAGGCAGTTTATTAAGGCATTTTATTAAGCAGGCAATTAGGCATTTAAATAGGCAGGCAATTAGGGTGTTAATTAGGCAGTCAAATAGGCATTTAATTATGCAAGCAATTAGGCAGGCAATTAGGAAATTAATTAAGCAGGCAAATAGGCAGGCAATTAGGCAGGCAATTAGGCAGTTGATTAGGCACGCAATTATGCATGTAATTAGGCTAGCAATTAAGCAGCTAATTTGGCTGGTAATTAGGCAGTTAATTAGGCAATTAATTAGGCAGTCAATTAGGCATTTAATTAAGCAGGCAATTAGATATTTAAATAGGCAGGCAATTAGGGTGTTAATTAGGCAGGCAATTAGGCAGTTATTTAGGCAAGCAATTAGGCAGTTAATTAGGAAGGCAATTAGGCAGATAATTAGGCAATTAATTAAGCAGGCAATTAGGCAGGCAATTAGGCAGGTAATTAGGCAGTTAATAAGGCAGGAAATTAGGCATTTACTTAGGCAGGCTATTAGGCAGGCAATTAAGCAGGCAATTAGGCAGTTAATAAGGCAAACAATTAGGCAGTTAATTAGGCAGGCAATTAGGCAGTTAATTAGGCAGGCAATTAGGCAAGCAATTAGGCAGGCCATTAGACAGGCAATTAGGCAGGCAAATTTTCAGGCAATTAAGCATTAAATTAGGCAGGCAATTAGGAAGTTAATTAGGCAGGCCATTAGGCAGAAAATTAGGCAGGCAATTAGGCAGTTAATTAGGCAAGCAATTAGGCAGGCAATTAGGCAGTTAATTAGGCAGACAATTAGGCAAGCAATTAATTAGGCAATTAGGCAGGCAATGAGGCAGTTAATAAAGCAAGCAATTAGGCAAGCAATTAGGCAGGCAATTAGGCAGATAATTAAGCAGGCAATTAGGCAGTTAATTAGGCAGGCAATTAGGCAGGCAATTAGGCAATTAATTAAGCAGGCAATTAAGCAGGCAATTAGGCAGGCCATTAGGCAGTTAATTAGGCAGTTAATTATGCAGGCAATTAGGCAGGCAATTAGGCAGGCAATTAGGCAGTTAATAAGGCAGGCAAATAGGCAGTTATTAGGCATGCAATTATGCATGCAATTAGGCATTTAATTAGGCAGGCAATTAGGCAGGCAATTAGGCAGTTAATTAGGAAATTAATTAAGCAACAATTAGGCAGTTAATTAGGCAGGCAAATAGGCAGGCAATTAGGCAGGCATTAAGCATTTAATTAGGCAGGCAATTAGGCAGGCAATTAAGCAGTTCATTAGGCAGGCAATTAGGCATTTACTTAGGCAGGCAATTAGGAAGTTAATTAGGCAGGCCATTAGGCAGATAATTAGGCAGGCAATTAGGTAGTTAATTAGGCAGTTAATTAGGCAGGCAAATAGGCAGGCAATTAGGCATTTAATTAGGCAGGCAATTAGGCAGGCAATTAGACAGTTAATTAGGCAGGCCATTAAGCATATAATATGGCAAATAATTAAGCAGGCAATTAAGCAGTCAATTACGCAGTAAATAATGCAGGCAATTAGGCATTTAATTAGGCAGTTAATTAGGCAGGCAATTAGGCAGGCAATTAGGCAGTTATAGGCAGGCAATTAGGCAATTAATTAAGCAGGCAATTAGGCAGGCAATTAGGCAGTTACTTAGGCAGGCAATTAGGCAGTTAATTAGGCAGGCATTTAGGCAGGCAATTAGGCAGTTAATTAGGCAGGCAATTAGGCAGTTGATTAGGCACGCAATTATGCATGCAATTAGGCTAGCAATTAAGCAGCTAATTTGGCAGGTAATTAGGCAGTTAATTAGGCAATTAATTAGGCAGTCAATTAGGCATTTAATTAAGCAGGCAATTAAGCATTTAAATAGGCAGGCAATTAGGGTGTTAATTAGGCAGTCAATTAGGCATTTAATTAGGCAGGCAATTAGGCAGTTATTTAGGCAGGCAATTATGCAGGCAATTAGGCAGGCAATTAAGCAGCTAATTTGGCAGGTAATTAGGAAGTTAATTAGGCAGTTAATTAGGCAGGCAGTTAGGCATTTAATTAGGCAGGCAATTAGGCAGTTAATTATGACAGGCAATTAGACATTTAATTAGGCAGGCAATTAGGCAGTTAATTAGGCAGGCAATTAGGCATTTAATTAGGCAGGCAATTATGCAGGCAATTAGGCAGGCAATTAGGCAGGCAATTGAGCAGGCATTTACGCAATTAATTAAGCAGGAAATTATGCAGGCAATTGGGCATTTAATTATGCAGGCAAATAGGCAGGCATTTAGGCAGTTAATTAGGCAGGCAATTAGGCAGTTATAGGCAGGCAATTAGGCAGGCAATTAGGCAATAATTAAGCTGGCAATCAGGCAATTAATTAAGCAGGAAATTATGCAGGCAATTAGGCAGGCATTTAGGCATTTAATTAGGCAGGCAATTAGGCAGGCAATTAGGCAGTTAATTTGGCAGGCAATTAGGCAGGCAATTAGGCAGTTAATTAGGCAGGCAATTAGGCATTTAATTAGGCACGCAATTATGCAGGCAATTAGGCATTTAATTAGGCAGGCAATTAGGCAGTTAATTAGAGAGGCAATTAACAGTTAATTAGGCAGGCAATTAGGCAATTAATTAGGCAGTCAATTAGGCATTTAATTAAGCAGGCAATTAAGCATTTAAATAGGCAGGCAATTAGGGTGTTAATTAGGCAGTCAATTAGGCATTTAATTAGGCAGGCAATTAAGCATTTTTTAGGCAGGCAATTATGCAGGCAATTAGGCAGGCAATTAAGCAGCTAATTTGGCAGGTAATTAGGAAGTTAATTAGGCAGTTAATTAGGCAGGCAATTAGGCATTTAATTAGGCAGGCAATTAGGCAGTTAATTATGACAGGCAATTAGACATTTAAATTAGGCAGGCAATTAGGCAGTTAATTAGGCAGGCAATTAGGCAATTAATTAAGCAGGCAATTAGGCAGGCAATTAGGCAGTTAATTAGGCAGGCAATTAGGCATTTAATTAGACAGGCAATTAGGCAGGCAATTAAGCAGGCAATCAGGCAGTTAATTAGGCAGGCGATTAGGCAGTTTATAAGGCAGGCAATTAGGCAGTTAATTAGGCAGGCAATATGGCAGGCAATTAGGCAGGCAATTAGGCAGGCAATTAGGCAGTTAATTAGGCAGGCAATTGAGCAGGCATTTACGCAATTAATTAAGCAGGAAATTATGCAGGCAATTAGGCATTTAATTATGCAGGCAAATAGGCAGGCAATTAGGCAGTTAATTAGGCAGGCAATTAGGCAGTTATAGGCAGGCAATTAGGCAGGCAATTAGCAATTAATTAAGCATGCCATTAGGCTGGCAATTATGCAATTTATTAAGCTGGCAATCAGGCAATTAATTCAGCAGGAAATTATGCAGGCAATTAGGCATTCAATAAGGCAGTTAGTTAAGCAAGCAATAAGGCAAGCAATTAGGCAGGCAATTAGGCAGGCAATTAGGCAGTTAATTAGGCAGGCAATTAGGCAGTTAATTTGGGAGGCAATTAGGCAGTCAAAAAGGCAGGCAATTAGGCAGTTTATTAGGCAGGCAATTAGGCAGGCAAATAGGCAGGCAATTAGGCATTTATTAAGGCATTTAATTAAGCAGGCAATTAGGCATTTAAATAGGCAGGCAATTAGGGTGTTAATTAGGCAGTCAAATAGGCATTTAATTATGCAAGCAATTAGGCAGGCAATTAGGCAATTAATTAAGCAGGCAAATGGGCAGGCAATTAGGCAGGCAATTAGGCAGGCAATTAGGCAGTTAATTAGGCAGGCAATTAGGCAGTTGATTAGGCACGCAATTATGCATGTAATTAGGCTAGCAATTAAGCAGCTAATTTGGCTGGTAATTAGGCAGTTAATTAGGCAATTAATTAGGCAGTCAATTAGGCATTTAATTAAGCAGGCAATTAGATATTTAAATAGGCAGGCAATTAGGGTGTTAATTAGGCAGGCAATTAGGCAGTTATTTAGGCAAGCAATTAGGCAGTTAATTAGGAAGGCAATTAGGCAGACAATTAGGCAATTAATTAAGCAGGCAATTAGGCAGGCAATTAGGCAGGTAATTAGGCAGTTAATAAGGCAGGAAATTAGGCATTTACTTAGGCAGGCAATTAGGCAGGCAATTAAGCAGGCAATTAGGCAGTTAATTAGGCAAACAATTAGGCAGTTAATTAGGCAGGCAATTAGGCAGTTAATTAGGCAGGCAATTAGGCAAGCAATTAGGCAGGCAATTAGACAGGCAATTAGGCAGGCAAATTTTCAGGCAATTAAGCATTTAATTAGGCAGGCAATTAGGAAGTTAATTAGGCAGGCCATTAGGCAGAAAATTAGGCAGGCAATTAGGCAGTTAATTAGGCAAGCAATTAGGCAGGCAATTAGGCAGTTAAATAGGCAGACAATTAGGCAAGCAATTAATTAGGCAATTAGGCAGGCAATGAGGCAGTTAATAAAGCAAGCAATTAGGCAAGCAATTAGGCAGGCAATTAGGCAGCTAATTAGGCAGGCAATTAGGCAGTTAATTAGGCAGGCAATTAGGCAGGCAATTAGGCAATTAATTAAGCAGGCAATTGGGCAGGCAATTAGGCAGGCCATTAGGCAGTTAATTAGGCAGTTAATTATGCAGGCAATTAGGCAGGCAATTAGGCAGGCAATTAGGCAGTTAATAAGGCAGGCAAATAGGCAGTTATTAGGCATGCAATTATGCATGCAATTAGGCATACAATTAGGCATTTAATTAGGCAGGCAATTAGGCAGGCAATTAGGCAGTTAATTAGGAAATTAATTAAGCAACAATTAGGCAGTTAATTAGGCAGGCAAATAGGCAGGCAATTAGGCAGGCATTAAGCATTTAATTAGGCAGGCAATTAGGCAGGCAATTAAGCAGTTCATTAGGCAGGCAATTAGGCATTTAATTAGGCAGGCAATTAGGAAGTTAATTAGGCAGGCCATTAGGCAGATAATTAGGCAGGCAATTAGGCAGTTAATTAGGCAGGCAAATAGGCAGGCAATTAGGCATTTAATTAGGCAGGCAATTAGGCAGGCAATTAGACAGTTAATTAGGCAGGCCATTAAGCATATAATATGGCAAATAATTAAGCAGGCAATTAAGCAGTCAATTACGCAGTAAATAATGCAGGCAATTAGGCATTTAATTAGGCAGTTAATTAGGCAGGCAATTAGGCAGGCAATTAGGCAGTTATAGGCAGGCAATTAGGCAAATAATTAAGCAGGCAATTAGGCAGGCAATTAGGCAGTGACTTAGGCAGGCAATTAGGCAGTTAATTAGGCAGGCATTTAGGCAGGCAATTAGGCAGTTAATTAGGCAGGCAATTAGGCAGTTGATTAGGCACGCAATTATGCATGCAATTAGGCTAGCAATTAAGCAGCTAATTTGGCAGGTAATTAGGCAGTTAATTAGGCAATTAATTAGGCAGTCAATTAGGCATTTAATTAAGCAGGCAATTAAGCATTTAAATAGGCAGGCAATTAGGGTGTTAATTAGGCAGTCAATTAGGCATTTAATTAGGCAGGCAATTAGGCAGTTATTTAGGCAGGCAATTATGCAGGCAATTAGGCAGGCAATTAAGCAGCTAATTTGGCAGGTAATTAGGAAGTTAATTAGGCAGTTAATTAGGCAGGCAATTAGGCATTTAATTAGGCAGGCAATTAGGCAGTTAATTATGACAGGCAATTAGACATTTAATTAGGCAGGCAATTAGGCAGTTAATTAGGCAGGCAATTAGGCATTTAATTAGGCAGGCAATTATGCAGGCAATTAGGCAGGCAATTGAGCAGGCATTTACGCAATTAATTAAGCAGGAAATTATGCAGGCAATTGGGCATTTAATTATGCAAGCAAATAGGCAGGCAATTAGGCAGTTAATTAGGCAGGCAATTAGGCAGTTATAGGCAGGCAATTAGGCAGGCAATTAGGCAATAATTAAGCAGGCAATTAGGCTGGCAATTTTGCAATTAATTAAGCTGGCAATCAGGCAATTAATTAAGCAGGAAATTATGCAGGCAATTAGGCATTCAATAAGGCAGTTAGTTAAGCAAGCAATAAGGCAAGCAATTAGGCAGGCAATTAGGCAGGCAATTAGGCAGTTAATTAGGCAGGCAATTAGGCAGTTAATTTGGGAGGCAATTAGGCAGTCAAAAAGGCAGGCAATTAGGCAGTTAATTAGGCAGGCAATTAGGCAGGCAAATAGGCAGGCAATTAGGCATTTAATAAGGCATTTAATTAAGCAGGCAATTAGGCATTTAAATAGGCAGGCAATTAGGGTGTTAATTAGACAGTCAAATAGGCATTTAATTATGCAAGCAATTAGGCAGGCAATTAGGCAATTAATTAAGAAGGCAAATAGGCAGGCAATTAGGCAGGCAATTAGGCAGGCAATTAGGCAGTTAATGAGGCAGGCAATTAGGCAGTTGATTAGGCACGCAATTATGCATGCAATTAGGCTAGCAATTAAGCAGCTAATTTGGCTGGTAATTAGGCAGTTAATTAGGCAATTAATTAGGCAGTCAATTAGGCATTTAATTAAGAAGGCAATTAGATATTTAAATAGGCAGGCAATTAGGGTGTTAATTAGGCAGTCAATTAGGCATTTAATTAGGCAGGCAATAAGGCAGTTAATTAGGCAGGCAATTATGCAGGCAATTAGGCAGGCAATTAAGCAGCTAATTTGGCAGGTAATTAGGCAGTTAATTAGGCAGGCAATTAGGCATTTAATTTGGCAGGCAATTAGGCAGTTAATTAGGCAGGCAATTAGGCATTTAATTAGGCAGGCAATTAGGCAGGCAATTAAGCAGGCAATTAGGCAGTTAATTAGGCAGGCAATTAGGCAGTTTATTAGGCAGGCAATTAGGCAGTTAATTAGGCAGGCAATATGGCAGGCAATTAGGCAGGCAATTAGGCAGGCAATTAGGCAGGCAAATAGGCAGGCAATTAGGCATTTAATTAGGCAGGCAATAAGGCAGGCAATTAAGCAGTTAATTAGGCAGGCAATTAGGCAGTTGATAAGGCACGCAATTATGCAGGCAATTAGGCAGGCAATTAAGGAGCTAATTTGGCAGGTAATTAGGCAGTTTATTAGGCAATTAATTAGGCAGGCAATTAGGCATTTAATTAGGCAGGCAATTAGGCATTTATTAGGCAGGCAATTAGGCAGTTAATTAGGCAGGCTATTAGGCAGTTAATTAGGCAGGCAATTAGGCATTTAATTAGGCAGGCAATTAGGCTGGCAATTAAGCAGGCAATAAGGCAGTTAATTAGGCAGGCAATTAGGCACTTTATTAGGCAGGCAATTAGGCAGTTAATTAGGCAGGCAATATGGCAGGCAATTAGGCAGGCAATTAGGCAGGCAATAAGGCAGGCAATTAGGCAGTTAATTAGGCAGGAAAATGGGCAGGCAATTAGGCATTTAATTAGGCAGGCCATTAGGCAGATAATTAGGCAAATAATTAAGCAGGCAGTTAGGCAGGCAATTAGGCAGGCAATCAGGCAGGCAATGAGGCAGGCAATTAGGCAGGCAATTAGGCAGGAAATTAGGCAGTTGATTAGGCACGCAATTATGCAGGCAATTAGGCATTTAATTAGGCTGGCAATAAGGCAGGCAATTAGGCAGTTAATTAGGGAGGCAATTAGGCAGTTAATTAGGCAGGCAATTAGGCAATTAATTAAGCAGGAAATTATGCAGGCAATTAGGCAGGCAATAAGTCAGTTAGGTAAGCAAGCAATTAGGCAAGCAATTAGGCAGGCAATTAGGCAGGCAAGCAAGTAAAAATGGCAATTAGGCAGTTAATTAAGCAGGCCATTAGGCAGATAAGTGGCAGGCAATAAGGCAGTTAATAAGGCAGGCAATTAGGCAGTTAATTAGGCAGGCAATTAGGCATTTAATTAACAGGCAATTAGGCGTTTAAATAGGCAGGCAATTAGGGGTGTTAATTAGGCAGTCAATTAGGCATTTAATTATGCAGTTAATTAAGCAAGCAATTAGGCAGTTAATTAGGCAGGCAATTAGGCAGGTAATTAGGCAGGAAATTAAGCAGGCAATTAGGCAGTTAATAAGGCAGGCAATTAGCAGATAATTAGGCATGCAATTATGCAGGCAATTAGGCAGGCATTTAACATTTAATTAGGCAGCCAATTAGGCAGTTAATTTGGCAGGCAATTAGGCAGGCAATTAGGCAGTTAATTAGGCAGGCAATTAGGCATTTAATTAGGCACGCAATTATGCAGGCAATTAGGCATTTAATTAGGCAGGCAATTAGGCAGTTAATTAGAGAGGCAATTAACAGTTAATTAGGCAGGCAATTAGGCAATTAATTAGGCAGTCAATTAGGCATTTAATTAAGCAGGCAATTAAGCATTTAAATAGGCAGGCAATTAGGGTGTTAATTAGGCAGTCAATTAGGCATTTAATTAGGCAGGCAATTAAGCAGTTATTTAGGCAGGCAATTATGCAGGCAATTAGGCAGGCAATTAAGCAGCTAATTTGGCAGGTAATTAGGAAGTTAATTAGGCAGTTAATTAGGCAGGCAATTAGGCATTTAATTAGGCAGGCAATTAGGCAGTTAATTATGACAGGCAATTAGACATTTAATTAGGCAGGCAATTAGGCAGTTAATTAGGCAGGCAATTAGGCAATTAATTAAGCAGGCAATTAGGCAGGCAATTAGGCAGTTAATTAGGCAGGCAATTAGGCATTTAATTAGGCAGGCAATTAGGCAGGCAATTAAGCAGGCAATCAGGCAGTTAATTAGGCAGGCGATTAGGCAGTTTATAAGGCAGGCAATTAGGCAGTCAATTAGGCAGGCAATATGGCAGGCAATTAGGCAGGCAATTAGGCAGGCAATTAGGCAGTTAATTAGGCAGGCAATTGAGCAGGCATTTACGCAATTAATTAAGCAGGAAATTATGCAGGCAATTGGGCATTTAATTATGCAGGCAAATAGGCAGGCAATTAGGCAGTTAATTAGGCAGGCAATTAGGCAGTTATAGGCAGGCAATTAGGCAGGCAATTAGGCAATTAATTAAGCAGGCCATTAGGCTGGCAATTATGCAATTTATTAAGCTGGCAATCAGGCAATTAATTCAGCAGGAAATTATGCAGGCAATTAGGCATTCAATAAGGCAGTTAGTTAAGCAAGCAATAAGGCAAGCAATTAGGCAGGCAATTAGGCAGGCAATTAGGCAGTTAATTAGGCAGGCAATTAGGCAGTTAATTTGGGAGGCAATTAGGCAGTCCAAAAGGCAGGCAATTAGGCAGTTTATTAGGCAGGCAATTAGGCAGGCAATAAGGCAGGCAATTAGGCATTTATTAAGGCATTTTATTAAGCAGGCAATTAGGCATTTAAATAGGCAGGCAATTAGGGTGTTAATTAGGCAGTCAAATAGGCATTTAATTATGCAAGCAATTAGGCAGGCAATTAGGCAATTAATTAAGCAGGCAAATAGGCAGGCAATTAGGCAGGCAATTAGGCAGTTAATTAGGCAGGCAATTAGGCAGTTGATTAGGCACGCAATTATGCATGTAATTAGGCTAGCAATTAAGCAGCTAATTTGGCTGGTAATTAGGCAGTTAATTAGGCAATTAATTAGGCAGTCAATTAGGCATTTAATTAAGCAGGCAATTAGATATTTAAATAGGCAGGCAATTAGGGTGTTAATTAGGCAGGCAATTAGGCAGTTATTTAGGCAAGCAATTAGGCAGTTAATTAGGAAGGCAATTAGGCAGATAATTAGGCAATTAATTAAGCAGGCAATTAGGCAGGCAATTAGGCAGGTAATTAGGCAGTTAATAAGGCAGGAAATTAGGCATTTACTTAGGCAGGCAATTAGGCAGGCAATTAAGCAGGCAATTAGGCAGTTAATAAGGCAAACAATTAGGCAGTTAATTAGGCAGGCAATTAGGCAGTTAATTAGGCAGGCAATTAGGCAAGCAATTAGGCAGGCCATTAGACAGGCAATTAGGCAGGCAAATTTTCAGGCAATTAAGCATTTAATTAGGCAAGCAATTAGGAAGTTAATTAGGCAGGCCATTAGGCAGAAAATTAGGCAGGCAATTAGGCAGTTAATTAGGCAAGCAATTAGGCAGGCAATTAGGCAGTTAATTAGGCAGACAATTAGGCAAGCAATTAATTAGGCAATTAGGCAGGCAATGAGGCAGTTAATAAAGCAAGCAATTAGGCAAGCAATTAGGCAGGCAATTAGGCAGATAATTAGGCAGGCAATTAGGCAGTTAATTAGGCAGGCAATTAGGCAGGCAATTAGGCAATTAATTAAGCAGGCAATTAAGCAGGCAATTAGGCAGGCCATTAGGCAGTTAATTAGGCAGTTAATTATGCAGGCAATTAGGCAGGCAATTAGGCAGGCAATTAGGCAGTTAATAAGGCAGGCAAATAGGCAGTTATTAGGCATGCAATTATGCATGCAATTAGGCATTTAATTAGGCAGGCAATTAGGCAGGCAATTAGGCAGTTAATTAGGAAATTAATTAAGCAACAATTAGGCAGTTAATTAGGCAGGCAAATAGGCAGGCAATTAGGCAGGCATTAAGCATTTAATTAGGCAGGCAATTAGGCAGGCAATTAAGCAGTTCATTAGGCAGGCAATTAGGCATTTAATTTGGCAGGCAATTAGGAAGTTAATTAGGCAGGCCATTAGGCAGATAATTAGGCAGGCAATTAGGTAGTTAATTAGGCAGTTAATTAGGCAGGCAAATAGGCAGGCAATTAGGCATTTAATTAGGCAGGCAATTAGGCAGGCAATTAGACAGTTAATTAGGCAGGCCATTAAGGATATAATATGGCAAATAATTAAGCAGGCAATTAAGCAGTCAATTACGCAGTAAATAATGCAGGCAATTAGGCATTTAATTAGGCAGTTAATTAGGCAGGCAATTAGGCAGGCAATTAGGCAGTTATAGGCAGGCAATTAGGCAATTAATTAAGCAGGCAATTAGGCAGGCAATTAGGCAGTTACTTAGGCAGGCAATTAGGCAGTTAATTAGGCAGGCAATTAAGCAGTTAATTAGGCAAGCAATTAAGCAGTTAATTAGGCAAGCAATTAGGCAGGCAATTAGGCATTTAATTAGGCACGGAATTAGGCAAGCAATTAATTAGGCAATTAGGCAGTCAATGAGGCAGTTAATTAAGCAAGCAATTAGGCAGGCAGTTAGGCAGGCAATTAGGCAGATAATAAGGCAGGCAATTAGGCAGTTTGATAGGCAGGCAATTAGGCAGGCAATTAGGCAGTTAATTAAGCAGGCAAATAGGCAGGCAATTAGGCATTTAATTAGGCAGGCAATTAGGCAGGCAATTAGACAGTTAATTAGGCAGGCCATTAAGCATATAATATGGCAAATAATTAAGCAGGCAATTAGGCAGATAATAAGGCAAATAATTAAGCAGGCAATTAGGCAGGAAATTATGCAATTAATTAAGCAGGCAATTAGGCAGGCATTTAATAAGGCAGGCAATTAGGCAGGCAATTAGGCAGTGAATTAGGAAGGCAATTAGGCAGGCAATTAGGCAGCCAATTAGGCATTTAATTAAGCAGGCAATTAGGCATTTAAATAGGCAGGCAATTAGGGTGTTAATTAGGCAGTCAAATAGGCATTTATTATGCAAGCAATTAGGCAGGCAATTAGGCAATTGATTAAGCAGGCAATTAGGCAGGCAATTAGGCAGTTAATTAGGCAGGCATTTAGGCAGTTGATTAGGCATGCAATTATGCAGGCAATTAAGCAGGCACTTAAGCAGCTAATTTGGCAGGTAATTAGGCAGGCAATTAGGCATTTAAATAGGCAGGCAATTAGGTATTTAAATAGGCAGGCAATTAGGGTGTTAATTAGGCAGTCAATTAGGCATAAAATTAAGCAGTTAATTAAGCAATGAATTAGGCAGTTTATTAGGCAGGCAATTAGGCAGGCAATTAGGCAGTTACTTAGGCAGGCAATTAGGCAGTTAATTAGGCAGGTAATTATGCAGGCAATTAGGCAGGTAATTAGGCAGTTGATTAGGCAGGCAATTAGCCATTTAATTAGACAGGCAATTAGGCAATAATTAAGCAGGAAATTATGCAGGCAATTAGGCAGGCAATAAGGCAGTTAGTTAAGCAAGCAATTAGGCAAGCAATAAGGCAGTTAATTAGGTAGGCAATTAGGCAGTTAATTAGGCAGGCAATATGGCAGGCAATTAGGCAGGCAATTAGGCAGTTAATTAGGCAGGCAATATGGCAGGCAATTAGGCAGGCAATTAGGCATTTAATTAAGCAGGCAATTAGGCAATTAAATATGCAGGAAATTCGGGTGTTAATTAGGCAGTCAATTAGGCATATATTTAGGCAGGCAAATAGGCAGGCAATTAGGCAATTAATTAAGCAGGCAATTAGGCAGGCAATTTGTCAGACCATTAGGCAGTTAATTAGGCAGGCAATTATGCAGGCAATTAGGCAGGCAATTAAGCAGCTAATTTGGCAGGTAATTAGGCAGTTTATTAGGCAATTAATTAGGCAGGCAATTAGGCATTTAATTAGGCAGGCAATTAGGCAGTTAATTAGGCAGGCAATTAGGCAGTTAATTAGGCAGGCAATTAGGCATTTAATTAGGCAGGCAATTAGGCTGGCAATTAAGCAGGCAATAAGGCAGTTAATTAGGCAGGCAATTAGGCAGTTTATTAGGCAGGCAATTAGGCAGTTTATTAGGCAGGCAATTAGGCAGTTAATTAGGCAGGCAATATGGCAGGCAATTAGGCAGGCAATTAGGCAGGCAATTAGGCATTTAATTAAGCAGGCAATTAGGCAATTAAATATGCAGGAAATTCAGGTGTTAATTAGGCAGTCAATTAGGCATTTATTTAGGCAGGCAAATTGGCAGGCAATTAGGCAATTAATTAAGCAGGCGATTGGGCAGGCAATTAGTCAGGCCATTAGGCAGTTAATTAGGCAGGCAATTATGCAGGCAATTAGGCAGGCAATTAAGCAGCTAATTTGGCAGGTAATTAGGCAGTTTATTAGGCAATTAATTAGGCAGGCAATTAGGCATTTAATTAGGCAGGCAATTAGGCATTTATTAGGCAGGCAATTAGGCAGTTAATTAGGCAGGCTATTAGGCAGTTAATTAGGCAGGCAATTAGGCATTTAATTAGGCAGGCAATTAGGCTGGCAATTAAGCAGGCAATAAGGCAGTTAATTAGGCAGGCAATTAGGCACTTTATTAGGCAGGCAATTAGGCAGTTAATTAGGCAGGCAATATGGCAGGCAATTAGGCAGGCAATTAGGCAGGCAATAAGGCAGGCAATTAGGCAGTTAATTAGGCAGGAAAATGGGCAGGCAATTAGGCATTTAATTAGGCAGGCAATTAGGCATTTAATTAGGCAGGCCATTAGGGAGATAATTAGGCAAATAATTAAGCAGGCAGTTAGGCAGGCAATTAGGCAGGCAATCAGGCAGGCAATGAGGCAGGCAATAAGGCAGGCAATTAGGCAGGAAATTAGGCAGTTGATTAGGCACGCAATTATGCAGGCAATTAGGCATTTAATTAGGCTGGCAATAAGGCAGGCAATTAGGCAGTTAATTAGGGAGGCAATTAGGCAGTTAATTAGGCAGGCAATTAGGCAATTAATTAAGCAGGAAATTATGCAGGCAATTAGGCAGGCAATAAGTCAGTTAGGTAAGCAAGCAATTAGGCAAGCAATTAGGCAGGCAATTAGGCAGGCAAGCAAGTAAAAATGGCAATTAGGCAGTTAATTAAGCAGGCCATTAGGCAGATAAGTGGCAGGCAATAAGGCAGTTAATAAGGCAGGCAATTAGGCAGTTAATTAGGCAGGCAATTAGGCATTTAATTAACAGGCAATTAGACGTTTAAATAGGCAGGCAATTAGGGTGTTAATTAGGCAGTCAATTAGGCATTTAATTAAGCAGTTAATTAAGCAGGCAATTAGGCAGTTAATTAGGCAGGCAATTAGGCAGGTAATTAGGCAGGAAATTAAGCAGGCAATTAGGTAGTTAATAAGGCAGGCAATTAGCAGATAATTAGGCATGCAATTATGCAGGCAATTAGGCAGGCATTTAACATTTAATTAGGCAGGCAATTAGGCAGTTAATTTGGCAGGCAATTAGGCAGGCAATTAGGCAGTTAATTAGGCAGGCAATTAGACATTTAATTAGGCACGCAATTATGCAGGCAATTAGGCATTTAATTAGGCAGGCAATTAGGCAGTTAATTAGAGAGGCAATTAACAGTTAATTAGGCAGGCAATTAGGCAATTAATTAGGCAGTCAATTAGGCATTTAATTAAGCAGGCAATTAAGCATTTAAATAGGCAGGCAATTAGGGTGTTAATTAGGCAGTCAATTAGGCATTTAATTAGGCAGGCAATTAAGCAGTTATTTAGGCAGGCAATTATGCAGGCAATTAGGCAGGCAATTAAGCAGCTAATTTGGCAGGTAATTAGGAAGTTAATTAGGCAGTTAATTAGGCAGGCAATTAGGCATTTAATTAGGCAGGCAATTAGGCAGTTAATTATGACAGGCAATTAGACATTTAATTAGGCAGGCAATTAGGCAGTTAATTAGGCAGGCAATTAGGCAATTAATTAAGCAGGCAATTAGGCAGGCAATTAGGCAGTTAATTAGGCAGGCAATTAGGCATTTAATTAGGCAGGCAATTAGGCAGGCAATTAAGCAGGCAATCAGGCAGTTAATTAGGCAGGCGATTAGGCAGTTTATAAGGCAGGCAATTAGGCAGTCAATTAGGCAGGCAATATGGCAGGCAATTAGGCAGGCAATTATTCAGGCAATTAGGCAGTTAATTAGGCAGGCAATTTAGCAGGCATTTACGCCATTAATTAAGCAGGAAATTATGCAGGCAATTGGGCATTTAATTATGCAGGCAAATAGGCAGGCAATTAGGCAGTTAATTAGGCAGGCAATTAGGCAGTTATAGGCAGGCAATTAGGCAGGCAATTAGGCAATTAATTAAGCAGGCCATTAGGCTGGCAATTATGCAATTTATTAAGCTGGCAATCAGGCAATTAATTCAGCAGGAAATTATGCAGGCAATTAGGCATTCAATAAGGCAGTTAGTTAAGCAAGCAATAAGGCAAGCAATTAGGCAGGCAATTAGGCAGGCAATTAGGCAGTTAATTAGGCAGGCAATTAGGCAGTTAATTTGGGAGGCAATTAGGCAGTCCAAAAGGCAGGCAATTAGGCAGTTTATTAGGCAGGCAATTAGGCAGGCAAAAAGGCAGGCAATTAGGCATTTATTAAGGCATTTTATTAAGCAGGCAATTAGGCATTTAAATAGGCAGGCAATTAGGGTGTTAATTAGGCAGTCAAATAGGCATTTAATTATGCAAGCAATTAGGCAGGCAATTAGGCAATTAATTAAGCAGGCAAATAGGCAGGCAATTAGGCAGGCAATTAGGCAGGCAATTAGGCAGTTAATTAGGCAGGCAATTAGGCAGTTGATTAGGCACGCAATTATGCATGTAATTAGGCTAGCAATTAAGCAGCTAATTTGGCTGGTAATTAGGCAGTTAATTAGGCAATTAATTAGGCAGTCAATTAGGCATTTAATTAAGCAGGCAATTAGATATTTAAATAGGCAGGCAATTAGGGTGTTAATTAGGCAGGCAATTAGGCAGTTATTTAGGCAAGCAATTAGGCAGTTAATTAGGAAGGCAATTAGGCAGATAATTAGGCAATTAATTAAGCAGGCAATTAGGCAGGCAATTAGGCAGGTAATTAGGCAGTTAATAAGGCAGGAAATTAGGCATTTACTTAGGCAGGCAATTAGGCAGGCAATTAAGCAGGCAATTAGGCAGTTAATAAGGCAAACAATTAGGCAGTTAATTAGGCAGTTAATTAGGCAGGCAATTAGGCAAGCAATTAGGCAGGCCATTAGACAGGCAATTAGGCAGGCAAATTTTCAGGCAATTAAGCATTTAATTAGGCAGGCAATTAGGAAGTTAATTAGGCAGGCCATTAGGCAGAAAATTAGGCAGGCAATTAGGCAGTAAATTAGGCAAGCAATTAGGCAGGCAATTAGGCAGTTAATTAGGCAGACAATTAAGCAAGCAATTAATTAGGCAATTAGGCAGGCAATGAGGCAGTTAATAAAGCAAGCAATTAGGCAAGCAATTAGGCAGGCAATTAGGCAGATAATTAGGCAGGCAATTAGGCAGTTAATTAGGCAGGCAATTAGGCAGGCAATTAGGCAATTAATTAAGCAGGCAATTAAGCAGGCAATTAGGCAGGCCATTAGGCAGTTAATTAGGCAGTTAATTATGCAGGCAATTAGGCAGGCAATTAGGCAGGCAATTAGGCAGTTAATAAGGCAGGCAAATAGGCAGTTATTAGGCATGCAATTATGCATGCAATTAGGCATTTAATTAGGCAGGCAATTAGGCAGGCAATTAGGCAGTTAATTAGGAAATTAATTAAGCAACAATTAGGCAGTTAATTAGGCAGGCAAATAGGCAGGCAATTAGGCAGGCATTAAGCATTTAATTAGGCAGGCAATTAGGCAGGCAATTAAGCAGTTCATTAGGCAGGCAATTAGGCATTTACTTAGGCAGGCAATTAGGAAGTTAATTAGGCAGGCCATTAGGCAGATAATTAGGCAGGCAATTAGGTAGTTAATTAGGCAGTTAATTAGGCAGGCAAATAGGCAGGCAATTAGGCATTTAATTAGGCAGGCAATTAGGCAGGCAATTAGACAGTTAATTAGGCAGGCCATTAAGCATATAATATGGCAAATAATTAAGCAGGCAATTAAGCAGTCAATTACGCAGTAAAAAAAGCAGGCAATTAGGCATTTAATTAGGCAGTTAATTAGGCAGGCAATTAGGCAGGCAATTAGGCAGTTATAGGCAGGCAATAAGGCAATTAATTAAGCAGGCAATTAGGCAGGCAATTAGGCAGTTACTTAGGCAGGCAATTAGGCAGTTAATTAGGCAGGCATTTAGGCAGGCAATTATGCAGTTAATTAGGCAGGCAATTAGGCAGTTGATTAGGCACGCAATTATGCATGCAATTAGGCTAGCAATTAAGCAGCTAATTTGGCAGGTAATTAGGCAGTTAATTAGGCAATTAATTAGGCAGTCAATTAGGCATTTAATTAAGCAGGCAATTAAGCATTTAAATAGGCAGGCAATTAGGGTGTTAATTAGGCAGTCAATTAGGCATTTAATTAGGCAGGCAATTAGGCAGTTATTTAGGCAGGCAATTATGCAGGCAATTAGGCAGGCAATTAAGCAGCTAATTTGGCAGGTAATTAGGAAGTTAATTAGGCAGTTAATTAGGCAGGCAATTAGGCATTTAATTAGGCAGGCAATTAGGCAGTTAATTATGACAGGCAATTAGACATTTAATTAGGCAGGCAATTAGGCAGTTAATTAGGCAGGCAATTATGCATTTAATTAGGCAGGCAATTATGCAGGCAATTAGGCAGGCAATTAGGCAGGCAATTGAGCAGGCATTTACGCAATTAATTAAGCAGGAAATTATGCAGGCAATTGGGCATTTAATTATGCAGGCAAATAGGCAGGCAATTAGGCAGTTAATTAGGCAGGCAATTAGGCAGTTATAGGCAGGCAATTAGGCAGGCAATTAGGCAATAATTAAGCTGGCAATCAGGCAATTAATTAAGCAGGAAATTATGCAGGCAATTAGGCAGGCATTTAGGCATTTAATTAGGCAGGCAATTAGGCAGGCAATTAGGCAGTTAATTTGGCAGGCAATTAGGCAGGCAATTAGGCAGTTAATTAGGCAGGCAATTAGGCATTTAATTAGGCACGCAATTATGCAGGCAATTAGGCATTTAATTAGGCAGGCAATTAGGCAGTTAATTAGAGAGGCAATTAACAGTTAATTAGGCAGGCAATTAGGCAATTAATTAGGCAGTCAATTAGGCATTTAATTAAGCAGGCAATTAAGCATTTAAATAGGCAGGCAATTAGGGTGTTAATTAGGCAGTCAATTAGGCATTTAATTAGGCAGGCAATTAAGCATTTTTTAGGCAGGCAATTATGCAGGCAATTAGGCAGGCAATTAAGCAGCTAATTTGGCAGGTAATTAGGAAGTTAATTAGGCAGTTAATTAGGCAGGCAATTAGGCATTTAATTAGGCAGGCAATTAGGCAGTTAATTATGACAGGCAATTAGACATTTAATTAGGCAGGCAATTAGGCAGTTAATTAGGCAGGCAATTAGGCAATTAATTAAGCAGGCAATTAGGCAGGCAATTAGGCAGTTAATTAGGCAGGCAATTAGGCATTTAATTAGGCATTTAATTAGGCAGGCAATTAAGCAGGCAATCAGGCAGTTAATTAGGCAGGCGATTAGACATTTAATTAGGCAGGCAATTAGGCAGTTAATTAGGCAGGCAATTAGGCAGGCAATTAGGCAGGCAATTAGGCAGGCAATTAGGCAGTTAATTAGGCAGGCAATTGAGCAGGCATTTACGCAATTAATTAAGCAGGAAATTATGCAGGCAATTAGGCATTTAATTATGCAGGCAAATAGGCAGGCAATTAGGCAGTTAATTAGGCAGGCAATTAGGCAGTTATAGGCAGGCAATTAGGCAGGCAATTAGGCAATTAATTAAGCAGGCCATTAGGCTGGCAATTATGCAATTTATTAAGCTGGCAATCAGGCAATTAATTCAGCAGGAAATTATGCAGGCAATTAGGCATTCAATAAGGCAGTTAGTTAAGCAAGCAATAAGGCAAGCAATTAGGCAGGCAATTAGGCAGGCAATTAGGCAGTTAATTAGGCAGGCAATTAGGCAGTTAATTTGGGAGGCAATTAGGCAGTCAAAAAGGCAGGCAATTAGGCAGTTTCTTAGGCAGGCAATTAGGCAGGCAAATAGGCAGGCAATTAGGCATTTATTAAGGCATTTAATTAAGCAGGCAATTAGGCATTTAAATAGGCAGGCAATTAGGGTGTTAATTAGGCAGTCAAATAGGCATTTAATTATGCAAGCAATTAGGCAGGCAATTAGGCAATTAATTAAGCAGGCAAATAGGCAGGCAATTAGGCAGGCAATTAGGCAGGCAATTAGGCAGTTAATTAGGCAGGCAATTAGGCAGTTGATTAGGCACGCAATTATGCATGTAATTAGGCTAGCAATTAAGCAGCTAATTTGGCTGGTAATTAGGCAGTTAATTAGGCAATTAATTAGGCAGTCAATTAGGCATTTAATTAAGCAGGCAATTAGATATTTAAATAGGCAGGCAATTAGGGTGTTAATTAGGCAGGCAATTAGGCAGTTATTTAGGCAAGCAATTAGGCAGTTAATTAGGAAGGCAATTAGGCAGACAATTAGGCAATTAATTAAGCAGGCAATTAGGCAGGCAATTAGGCAGGTAATTAGGCAGTTAATAAGGCAGGAAATTAGGCATTTACTTAGGCAGGCAATTAGGCAGGCAATTAAGCAGGCAATTAGGCAGTTAATTAGGCAAACAATTAGGCAGTTAATTAGGCAGGCAATTAGGCAGTTAATTAGGCAGGCAATTAGGCAAGCAATTAGGCAGGCAATTAGACAGGCAATTAGGCAGGCAAATTTTCAGGCAATTAAGCATTTAATTAGGCAGGCAATTAGGAAGTTAATTAGGCAGGCCATTAGGCAGAAAATTAGGCAGGCAATTAGGCAGTTAATTAGGCAAGCAATTAGGCAGGCAATTAGGCAGTTAAATAGGCAGACAATTAGGCAAGCAATTAATTAGGCAATTAGGCAGGCAATGAGGCAGTTAATAAAGCAAGCAATTAGGCAAGCAATTAGGCAGGCAATTAGGCGGATAATTAGGCAGGCAATTAGGCAGTTAATTAGGCAGGCAATTAGGCAGGCAATTAGGCAATTAATTAAGCAGGCAATTGGGCAGGCAATTAGGCAGGCCATTAGGCAGTTAATTAGGCAGTTAATTATGCAGGCAATTAGGCAGGCAATTAGGCAGGCAATTAGGCAGTTAATAAGGCAGGCAAATAGGCAGTTATTAGGCATGCAATTATGCATGCAATTAGGCATACAATTAGGCATTTAATTAGGCAGGCAATTAGGCAGGCAATTAGGCAGTTAATTAGGAAATTAATTAAGCAACAATTAGGCAGTTAATTAGGCAGGCAAATAGGCAGGCAATTAGGCAGGCATTAAGCATTTAATTAGGCAGGCAATTAGGCAGGCAATTAAGCAGTTCATTAGGCAGGCAATTAGGCATTTGATTAGGCAGGCAATTAGGAAGTTAATTAGGCAGGCCATTAGGCAGATAATTAGGCAGGCAATTAGGCAGTTAATTAGGCAGGCAAATAGGCAGGCAATTAGGCATTTAATTAGGCAGGCAATTAGGCAGGCAATTAGACAGTTAATTAGGCAGGCCATTAAGCATATAATATGGCAAATAATTAAGCAGGCAATTAAGCAGTCAATTACGCAGTAAATAATGCAGGCAATTAGGCATTTAATTAGGCAGTTAATTAGGCAGGCAATTAGGCAGGCAATTAGGCAGTTATAGGCAGGCAATTAGGCAAATAATTAAGCAGGCAATTAGGCAGGCAATTAGGCAGTTACTTAGGCAGGCAATTAGGCAGTTAATTAGGCAGGCATTTAGGCAGGCAATTAGGCAGTTAATTAGGCAGGCAATTAGGCAGTTGATTAGGCACGCAATTATGCATGCAATTAGGCTAGCAATTAAGCAGCTAATTTGGCAGGTAATTAGGAAGTTAATTAGGCAATTAATTAGGCAGTCAATTAGGCATTTAATTAAGCAGGCAATTAAGCATTTAAATAGGCAGGCAATTAGGGTGTTAATTAGGCAGTCAATTAGGCATTTAATTAGGCAGGCAATTAGGCAGTTATTTAGGCAGGCAATTATGCAGGCAATTAGGCAGGCAATTAAGCAGCTAATTTGGCAGGTAATTAGGAAGTTAATTAGGCAGTTAATTAGGCAGGCAATTAGGCATTTAATTAGGCAGGCAATTAGGCAGTTAATTATGACAGGCAATTAGACATTTAATTAGGCAGGCAATTAGGCAGTTAATTAGGCAGGCAATTAGGCATTTAATTAGGCAGGTAATTATGCAGGCAATTAGGCAGGCAATTGAGCAGGCATTTACGCAATTAATTAAGCAGGAAATTATGCAGGCAATTGGGCATTTAATTATGCAAGCAAATAGGCAGGCAATTAGGCAGGCAATTAGGCAGTTAATTAGGCAGGCAATTAGGCAGTTATAGGCAGGCAATTAGGCAGGCAATTAGGCAATAATTAAGCAGGCAATTAGGCTGGAAATTTTGCAATTAATTAAGCTGGCAATCAGGCAATTAATTAAGCAGGAAATTATGCAGGCAATTAGGCATTCAATAAGGCAGTTAGTTAAGCAAGCAATAAGGCAAGCAATTAGGCAGGCAATTAGGCAGGCAATTAGGCAGTTAATTAGGCAGGCAATTAGGCAGTTAATTTGGGAGGCAATTAGGCAGTCAAAAAGGCAGGCAATTAGGCAGTTAATTAGGCAGGCAATTAGGCAGGCAAATAGGCAGGCAATTAGGCATTTAATAAGGCATTTAATTAAGCAGGCAATTAGGCATTTAAATAGGCAGGCAATTAGGGTGTTAATTAGACAGTCAAATAGGCATTTAATTATGCAAGCAATTAGGCAGGCAATTAGGCAATTAATTAAGAAGGCAAATAGGCAGGCAATTAGGCAGGCAATTAGGCAGGCAATTAGGCAGTTAATGAGGCAGGCAATTAGGCAGTTAATTAGGCACGCAATTATGCATGCAATTAGGCTAGCAATTAAGCAGCTAATTTGGCTGGTAATTAGGCAGTTAATTAGGCAATTAATTAGGCAGTCAATTAGGCATTTAATTAAGAAGGCAATTAGATATTTAAATAGGCAGGCAATTAGGGTGTTAATTAGGCAGTCAATTAGGCATTTAATTTGGCAGGCAATAAGGCAGTTAATTAGGCAGGCAATTATGCAGGCAATTAGGCAGGCAATTAAGCAGCTAATTTGGCAGGTAATTAGGCAGTTAATTAGGCAGTTAATTAGGCAGGCAATTAGGCATTTAATTTGGCAGGCAATTAGGCAGTTAATTAGGCAGGCAATTAGGCATTTAATTAGGCAGGCAATTAGGCAGGCAATTAAGCAGGCAATTAGGCAGTTAATTAGGCAGGCAATTAGGCAGTTTATTAGGCAGGCAATTAGGCAGTTAATTAGGCAGGCAATATGGCAGGCAATTAGGCAGGCAATTAGGCAGGCAATTAGGCAGGCAAATAGGCAGGCAATTAGGCAGGCAATAAGGCAGGCAATTAAGCAGTTAATTAGGCAGGCAATTAGGCAGTTGATAAGGCACGCAATTATGCAGGCAATTAGGCAGGCAATTAAGGAGCTAATTTGGCAGGTAATTAGGCAGTTAATTAGGCAATTAATTAGGCAGTCATTTAGGCATTTAATTAAGCAGGCAATTAGATATTTAAATAGGCAGGCAATTAGGGTGTTAATTAGGCAGGCAATTAGGCAGTTATTTAGGCAAGCAATTTGGCAGTTAATTAGGAAGGCAATTAGGCAGGCAATTAGGCAATTAATTAAGCAGGCAATTAGGCAGGCAATTAGGCAGGTAATTAGGCAGTTAATAAGGCAGGAAATTAGGCATTTACTTAGGCAGGCAATTAGGCAGGCAATTAGGCATTTAATTAGGCAAACAATTAGGCAGTTAATTAGGCAGGCAATTAGGCAGGCAATTAGGCAAGCAAATAGGCAGGCAATTAGGCAAGCAATTAGGCAGGCAATTAGGCAGGCAAATTTTCAGGCAATTAAGCATTTAATTAGGCAGGCAATTAGGAAGTTAATTAGGCAGGCCATTAGGCAGAAAATTAGGCAGGCAATTAGGCAGTTAATTAGGCAGGCAATTAGGCAGGCAATTAGGCAGTTAATTAGGCAGACAATTAGGCAAGCAATTAATTAGGCAATTAGGCAGGCAATGAGGCAGTTAATAAAGCAAGCAATTAGGCAAGCAATAAGCAGGCAATAAGGCAGATAATTAGGCAGGCAATTAGGCAGTTAATTAGGCAGGCAATTAGGCAGGCAATTAGGCAATTAATTCAGCAGGCAATTGGGCAGGCAATTAGGCAGGCCATTAGGCAGTTAATTAGGCAGTTAATTATGCAGGCAATTAGGCAGGCAATTAGGCAGGCAATTAGGCAGTTAATAAGGCAGGCAATTAGGCCGTTATTAGGCATGCAATTATGCATGCAATTAGGCATACAATTAGGCATTTAATTAGGCAGGCAATTAGGCAGGCAATTAGGCAGTTAATTAGGAAATTAATTAAGCAACAATTAGGCAGTTAATTAGGCAGGCAAATAGGCAGGCAATTAGGCAGGCATTAAGCATTTAATTAGGCAGGCAATTAGGCAGGCAATTAAGCAGTTCATTAGGCAGGCAATTAGGCATTTAATTAGGCATTTAATTAGGCAGGCAATTAGGAAGTTAATTAGGCAGGCCATTAGGCAGATAATTAGGCAGGCAATTAGGCAGTTAATTAGGCAGTTTATTAGGCAGGCAAATAGGCAGGCAATTAGGCATTTAATTAGGCAGGCAATTAGGCAGGCTATTAGACAGTTAATTAGGCAGGCCATTAAGCATATAATATGGCAAATAATTAAGCAGGCAATTAAGCAGTCAATTACGCAGTAAATAATGCAGGCAATTAGGCATTTAATTAGGCAGTTAATTAGGCAGGCAATTAGGCAGGCAATTAGGCAGTTATAGGCAGGCAATTAAGCAATTAATTAAGCAGGCAATTAGGCAGGCAATTAGGCAGTTACTTATGCAGGCAATTAGGCAGTTAATTAGGCAGGCATTTAGGCAGGCAATTAGGCAGGCAATAAGGCAGTTAATTAGGCAGGCAATTAGGCAGTTGATTAGGCACGCAATTATGCATGCAATTAGGCTAGCAATTAAGCAGCTAATTTGGCAGGTAATTAGGCAGTTAATTAGGCAATTAATTAGGCAGTCAATTAGGCATTTAATTAAGCAGGCAATTAAGCATTTAAATAGGCAGGCAATTAGGGTGTTAATTAGGCAGTCAATTAGGCATTTAATTAGGCAGGCAATTAGGCAGTTATTTAGGCAGGCAATTATGCAGGCAATTAGGCAGGCAATTAAGCAGCTAATTTGGCAGGTAATTAGGAAGTTAATTAGGCAGTTAATTAGGCAGGCAATTAGGCATTTAATTAGGCAGGCAATTAGGCAGTTAATTATGACAGGCAATTAGACATTTAATTAGGCAAGCAATTAGGCAGTTAATTAGGCAGGCAATTAGGCAATTAATTAAGCAGGCAATTAGGCAGTTAATTAGGCAGGCAATTAGGCATTTAATTAGGCAGGCAATTAGGCAGGCAATTAGGCAGTTAATTAGGCAGGCAATTGAGCAGGCATTTACGCAATTAATTAAGCAGGAAATTATGCAGGCAATTTGGCATTTAATTATGCAGGCAAATAGGCAGGCAATTAGGCAGTTATTAGGCAGGCAATTAGGCAGTTATAGGCAGGCAATTAGGCAGGCAATTAGGCAATAATTAAGCAGGCAATTAGGCTGGCAATTTTGCAATTAATTAAGCTGGCAATCAGGCAATTAATTAAGCAGGAAATTATGCAGGCAATTAGGCATTCAATAAGGCAGTTAGTTAAGCAAGCAATAAGGCAAGCAATTAGGCAGGCAATTAGGCAGGCAATTAAGCAGGCAATCAGGCAGTTAATTAGGCAGGCGATTAGGCAGTTTATAAGGCAGGCAATTAGGCAGTTAATTAGGCAGGCAATATGGCAGGCAATTAGGCAGGCAATTAGGCAGGCAATTAGGCAGTTAATTAGGCAGGCAATTGAGCAGGCATTTACGCAATTAATTAAGCAGGAAATTATGCAGGCAATTGGGCATTTAATTATGCAGGCAAATAGGCAGGCAATTAGGCAGTTAATTAGGCAGGCAATTAGGCAGTTATAGGCAGGCAATTAGGCAGGCAATTAGGCAATTAATTAAGCAGGCCATTAGGCTGGCAATTATGCAATTTATTAAGCTGGCAATCAGGCAATTAATTCAGCAGGAAATTATGCAGGCAATTAGGCATTCAATAAGGCAGTTAGTTAAGCAAGCAATAAGGCAAGCAATTAGGCAGGCAATTAGGCAGGCAATTAGGCAGTTAATTAGGCAGGCAATTAGGCAGTTAATTTGGGAGGCAATTAGGCAGTCAAAAAGGCAGGCAATTAGGCAGTTTATTAGGCAGGCAATTAGGCAGGCAAATAGGCAGGCAATTAGGCATTTATTAAGGCATTTAATTAAGCAGGCAATTAGGCATTTAAATAGGCAGGCAATTAGGGTGTTAATTAGGCAGTCAAATAGGCATTTAATTATGCAAGCAATTAGGCAGGCAATTAGGCAATTAATTAAGCAGGCAAATAGGCAGGCAATTAGGCAGGCAATTAGGCAGGCAATTAGGCAGTTAATTAGGCAGGCAATTAGGCAGTTGATTAGGCACGCAATTATGCATGCAATTAGGCTAGCAATTAAGCAGCTAATTTGGCTGGTAATTAGGCAGTTAATTAGGCAATTAATTAGGCAGTCAATTAGGCATTTAATTAAGCAGGCAATTAGATATTTAAATAGGCAGGCAATTAGGGTGTTAATTAGGCAGGCAATTAGGCAGTTATTTAGGCAAGCAATTAGGCAGTTAATTAGGAAGGCAATTAGGCTGACAATTAGGCAATTAATTAAGCAGGCAATTAGGCAGGCAATTAGGCAGGTAATTAGGCAGTTAATAAGGCAGGAAATTAGGCATTTACTTAGGCAGGCAATTAGGCAGGCAATTAAGCAGGCAATTAGGCAGTTAATTAGGCAAACAATTAGGCAGTTAATTAGGCAGGCAATTAGGCAGTTAATTAGGCAGGCAATTAGGCAAGCAATTAGGCAGGCAATTAGACAGGCAATTAGGCAGGCAAATTTTCAGGCAATTAAGCATTTAATTAGGCAGGCAATTAGGAAGTTAATTAGGCAGGCCATTAGGCAGAAAATTAGGCAGGCAATTAGGCAGTTAATTAGGCAAGCAATTAGGCAGGCAATTAGGCAGTTAAATAGGCAGACAATTAGGCAAGCAATTAATTAGGCAATTAGGCAGGCAATGAGGCAGTTAATAAAGCAAGCAATTAGGCAAGCAATTAGGCAGGCAATTAGGCAGATAATTAGGCAGGCAATTAGGCAGTTAATTAGGCAGGCAATTAGGCAGGCAATTAGGCAATTAATTAAGCAGGCAATTGGGCAGGCAATTAGGCAGGCCATTAGGCAGGCCATTAGGCAGTTAATTAGGCAGTTAATTATGCAGGCAATTAGGCAGGCAATTAGGCAGGCAATTAGGCAGTTAATAAGGCAGGCAAATAGGCAGTTATTAGGCATGCAATTATGCATGCAATTAGGCATACAATTAGGCATTTAATTAGGCAGGCAATTAGGCAGGCAATTAGGCAGTTAATTAGGAAATTAATTAAGCAACAATTAGGCAGTTAATTAGGCAGGCAAATAGGCAGGCAATTAGGCAGGCATTAAGCATTTAATTAGGCAGGCAATTTAGCAGGCAATTAAGCAGTTCATTAGGCAGGCAATTAGGCATTTAATTAGGCAGGCAATTAGGAAGTTAATTAGGCAGGCCATTAGGCAGATAATTAGGCAGGCAATTAGGCAGTTAATTAGGCAGGCAAATAGGCAGGCAATTAGGCATTTAATTAGGCAGGCAATTAGGCAGGCAATTAGACAGTTAATTAGGCAGGCCATTAAGCATATAATATGGCAAATAATTAAGCAGGCAATTAAGCAGTCAATTACGCAGTAAATAATGCAGGCAATTAGGCATTTAATTAGGCAGTTAATTAGGCAGGCAATTAGGCAGGCAATTAGGCAGTTATAGGCAGGCAATTAGGCAAATAATTAAGCAGGCAATTAGGCAGGCAATTAGGCAGTTACTTAGGCAGGCAATTAGGCAGTTAATTAGGCAGGCATTTAGGCAGGCAATTAGGCAGTTAATTAGGCAGGCAATTAGGCAGTTGATTAGGCACGCAATTATGCATGCAATTAGGCTAGCAATTAAGCAGCTAATTTGGCAGGTAATTAGGAAGTTAATTAGGCAATTAATTAGGCAGTCAATTAGGCATTTAATTAAGCAGGCAATTAAGCATTTAAATAGGCAGGCAATTAGGGTGTTAATTAGGCAGTCAATTAGGCATTTAATTAGGCAGGCAATTAGGCAGTTATTTAGGCAGGCAATTATGCAGGCAATTAGGCAGGCAATTAAGCAGCTAATTTGGCAGGTAATTAGGAAGTTAATTAGGCAGTTAATTAGGCAGGCAATTAGGCATTTAATTAGGCAGGCAATTAGGCAGTTAATTATGACAGGCAATTAGACATTTAATTAGGCAGGCAATTAGGCAGTTAATTAGGCAGGCAATTAGGCATTTAATTAGGCAGGCAATTATGCAGGCAATTAGGCAGGCAATTAGGCAGGCAATTGAGCAGGCATTTACGCAATTAATTAAGCAGGAAATTATGCAGGCAATTGGGCATTTAATTATGCAAGCAAATAGGCAGGCAATTAGGCAGTTAATTAGGCAGGCAATTAGGCAGTTATAGGCAGGCAATTAGGCAGGCAATTAGGCAATAATTAAGCAGGCAATTAGGCTGGCAATTTTGCAATTAATTAAGCTGGCAATCAGGCAATTAATTAAGCAGGAAATTATGCAGGCAATTAGGCATTCAATAAGGCAGTTAGTTAAGCAAGCAATAAGGCAAGCAATTAGGCAGGCAATTAGGCAGGCAATTAGGCAGTTAATTAGGCAGGCAATTAGGCAGTTAATTTGGGAGGCAATTAGGCAGTCAAAAAGGCAGGCAATTAGGCAGTTAATTAGGCAGGCAATTAGGCAGGCAAATAGGCAGGCAATTAGGCATTTAATAAGGCATTTAATTAAGCAGGCAATTAGGCATTTAAATAGGCAGGCAATTAGGGTGTTAATTAGACAGTCAAATAGGCATTTAATTATGCAAGCAATTAGGCAGGCAATTAGGCAATTAATTAAGAAGGCAAATAGGCAGGCAATTAGGCAGGCAATTAGGCAGGCAATTAGGCAGTTAATGAGGCAGGCAATTAGGCAGTTGATTAGGCACGCAATTATGCATGCAATTAGGCTAGCAATTAAGCAGCTAATTTGGCTGGTAATTAGGCAGTTAATTAGGCAATTAATTAGGCAGTCAATTAGGCATTTAATTAAGAAGGCAATTAGATATTTAAATAGGCAGGCAATTAGGGTGTTAATTAGGCAGTCAATTAGGCATTTAATTAGGCAGGCAATAAGGCAGTTAATTAGGCAGGCAATTATGCAGGCAATTAGGCAGGCAATTAAGCAGCTAATTTGGCAGGTAATTAGGCAGTTAATTAGGCAGTTAATTAGGCAGGCAATTAGGCATTTAATTTGGCAGGCAATTAGGCAGTTAATTAGGCAGGCAATTAGGCATTTAATTAGGCAGGCAATTAGGCAGGCAATTAAGCAGGCAATTAGGCAGTTAATTAGGCAGGCAATTAGGCAGTTTATTAGGCAGGCAATTAGGCAGTTAATTAGGCAGGCAATATGGCAGGCAATTAGGCAGGCAATTAGGCAGGCAATTAGGCAGGCAAATAGGCAGGCAATTAGGCATTTAATTAGGCAGGCAATAAGGCAGGCAATTAAGCAGTTAATTAGGCAGGCAATTAGGCAGTTGATAAGGCACGCAATTATGCAGGCAATTAGGCAGGCAATTAAGGAGCTAATTTGGCAGGTAATTAGGCAGTTAATTAGGCACGCAATTATGCATGCAATTAGGCTAGCAATTAAGCAGCTAATTTGGCAGGTAATTAGGCAGTTAATTAGGCAATTAATTAGGCAGTCATTTAGGCATTTAATTAAGCAGGCAATTAGATATTTAAATAGGCAGGCAATTAGGGTGTTAATTAGGCAGGCAATTAGGCAGTTATTTAGGCAAGCAATTTGGCAGTTAATTAGGAAGGCAATTAGGCAGGCAATTAGGCAATTAATTAAGCAGGCAATTAGGCAGGCAATTAGGCAGGTAATTAGGCAGTTAATAAGGCAGGAAATTAGGCATTTACTTAGGCAGGCAATTAGGCAGGCAATTAGGCAGTTAATTAGGCAAACAATTAGGCAGTTAATTAGGCAGGCAATTAGGCAAGCAATTAGGCAGGCAATTAGACAGGCAATTAGGCAGGCAAATTTTCAGGCAATTAAGCATTTAATTAGGCAGGCAATTAGGAAGTTAATTAGGCAGGCCATTAGGCAGAAAATTAGGCAGGCAATTAGGCAGTTAATTAGGCAGGCAATTAGGCAGGCAATTAGGCAGTTAATTAGGCAGACAATTAGGCAAGCAATTAATTAGGCAATTAGGCAGGCAATGAGGCAGTTAATAAAGCAAGCAATTAGGCAAGCAATAAGCAGGCAATAAGGCAGATAATTAGGCAGGCAATTAGGCAGGCAATTCGGCAATTAATTCAGCAGGCAATTGGGCAGGCAATTAGGCAGGCCATTAGGCAGTTAATTAGGCAGTTAATTATGCAGGCAATTAGGCAGGCAATTAGGCAGGCAATTAGGCAGTTAATAAGGCAGGCAATTAGGCCGTTATTAGGCATGCAATTATGCATGCAATTAGGCATACAATTAGGCATTTAATTAGGCAGGCAATTAGGCAGGCAATTAGGCAGTTAATTAGGAAATTAATTAAGCAACAATTAGGCAGTTAATTAGGCAGGCAAATAGGCAGGCAATTAGGCAGGCTTAAGCATTTAATTAGGCAGGCAATTAGGCAGGCAATTAAGCAGTTCATTAGGCAGGCAATTAGGCATTTAATTAGGCATTTAATTAGGCAGGCAATTAGGAAGTTAATTAGGCAGGCCATTAGGCAGATAATTAGGCAGGCAATTAGGCAGTTAATTAGGCAGTTAATTAGGCAGGCAAATAGGCAGGCAATTAGGCATTTAATTAGGCAGGCAATTAGGCAGGCAATTAGACAGTTAATTAGGCAGGCCATTAAGCATATAATATGGCAAATAATTAAGCAGGCAATTAAGCAGTCAATTACGCAGTAAATAATGCAGGCAATTAGGCATTTAATTAGGCAGTTTATTAGGCAGGCAATTAGGCAGGCAATTAGGCAGTTATAGGCAGGCAATTAAGCAATTAATTAAGCAGGCAATTAGGCAGGCAATTAGGCAGTTACTTAGGCAGGCAATTAGGCAGTTAATTAGGCAGGCATTTAGGCAGGCAATTAGGCAGGCAATAAGGCAGTTAATTAGGCAGGCAATTAGGCAGTTGATTAGGCACGCAATTATGCATGCAATTAGGCTAGCAATTAAGCAGCTAATTTGGCAGGTAATTAGGAAGTTAATTAGGCAGTTAATTAGGCAGGCAATTAGGCATTTAATTAGGCAGGCAATTAGGCAGTTAATTATGACAGGCAATTAGACATTTAATTAGGCAGGCAATTAGGCAGTTAATTAGGCAGGCAATTAGGCAATTAATTAAGCAGGCAATTAAACAGGCAATTAGGCAGTTAATTAGGCAGGCAATTAGGCATTTAATTAGGCAGGCAATTAGGCAGGCAATTAGGCAGTTAATTAGGCAGGCAATTGAGCAGGCATTTACGCAATTAATTAAGCAGGAATTTATGCAGGCAATTGGGCATTTAATTATGCAGGCAAATAGGCAGGCAATTAGGCAGTTAATTAGGCAGGCAATTAGGCAGTTATAGGCAGGCAATTAGGCAGGCAATTAGGCAATAATTAAGCAGGCAATTAGGCTGGCAATTTTGCAATTAATTAAGCTGGCAATCTGGCAATTAATTAAGCAGGAAATTATGCAGGCAATTAGGCATTCAATAAGGCAGTTAGTTAAGCAAGCAATAAGGCAAGCAATTAGGCAGGCATTTAGGCAGGCAATTAGGCAGTTAATTAGGCAGGCAATTAGGCAGTCAATGAGGCAGTTAATTAAGCAAGCAATTAGGCAGGCAATTAGGCAGGCAATTAGGCAGATAATAAGGCAGGCAATTAGGCAGTTTATTAGGCAGGCAATTAGGCAGGCAATTAGGCAGTTAATTATGCAGGCAAATAGGCAGGCAATTAGGCATTTAATTAGGCAGGCAATTAGGCAGGCAATTAGACAGTTAATTAGGCAGGCCATTAAGCATATAATATGGCAAATAATTAAGCAGGCAATTAGGCAGGTAATAAGGCAAATAATTAAGCAGGCAATTAGGCAGGAAATTATGCAATTAATTAAGCAGGCAATTAGGCAGGCATTTAATAAGGCAGGCAATTAGGCAGGCAATTAGGCAGTGAATTAGGAAGGCAATTAGGCAGGCAATTAGGCAGCCAATTAGGCATTTAATTAGGCAATTAATTAAGCAGGCAATTAGGCATTTAAATAGGCAGGCAATTAGGGTGTTAATTAGGCATTCAAATAGGCATTTATTATGCAAGCAATTAGGCAGGCAATTAGGCAATTGATTAAGCAGGCAATTAGGCAGGCAATTAGGCATTTAATTAGGCAGGCATTTAGGCAGTTGATTAGGCACGCAATTATGCAGGCAATTAAGCAGGCACTTAAGCAGCTAATTTGGCAGGTAATTAGGCAGGCAATTAGGCATTTAAATAGGCAGGCAATTAGGTATTTAAATAGGCAGGCAATTAGGGTTTTAATTAGGCAGTCAATTAGGCATTTAATTAAGCAGTTAATTAAGCAATGAATTAGGCAGTTTATTAGGCAGGCAATTAGGCAGCCAAATAGGCAGTTACTTAGGCAGGCAATTAGGCAGTTAATTAGACAGGCAATTAGGCAGGCAATTAGGCAATTAATTAAGCAGGTAATTATGCAGGCAATTAGGCAGGTAATTAGGCAGTTAATTAGGCAGGCAATTAGCCATTTAATTAGACAGGCAATTAGGCAATAATTAAGCAGGAAATTATGCAGGCAATTAGGCAGGCAATAAGGCAGTTAGTTAAGCAAGCAATTAGGCAAGCAATAAGGCAGTTAATTAGGTAGGCAATTAGGCAGTTAATTAGGCAGGCAATATGGCAGGCAATTAGGCAGGCAATTAGGCAGGCAATTAGGCAGTTAATTAGGCAGGCAATTAGGCAAGCAATTAGGCAGGCAATTAGACAGGCAATTAGGCAGGCAAATTTTCAGGCAATTAAGCATTTAATTAGGCAGGCAATTAGGAAGTTAATTAGGCAGGCCATTAGGCAGAAAATTAGGCAGGTAATTAGGCAGTTAATTAGGCAAGCAATTAGGCAGGCAATTAGGCAGTTAATTAGGCAGACAATTAGGCAAGCAATTAATTAGGCAATTAGGCAGGCAATGAGGCAGTTAATAAAGCAAGCAATTAGGCAAGCAATTAGGCAGGCAATTAGGCAGATAATTAGGCAGGCAATTAGGCAGTTAATTAGGCAGGCAATTAGGCAGGCAATTAGGCAATTAATTAAGCAGACAATAGGGCAGGCAATTAGGCAGGCCATTAGGCAGTTAATTAGGCAGTTAATTATGCAGGCAATTAGGCAGGCAATTAGGCAGTTAATTAGGAAATTAATTAAGCAACAATTAGGCAGTTAATTAGGCAGGCAAATAGGCAGGCAATTAGGCAGGCATTAAGCATTTAATTAGGCAGGCAATTAGGCAGGCAATTAAGCAGTTCATTAGGCAGGCAATTAGGCATTTAATTAGGCATTTAATTAGGCAGGCAATTAGGAAGTTAATTAGGCAGGCCATTAGGCAGATAATTAGGCAGGCAATTAGGCAGTTAATTAGGCAGTTAATTAGGCAGGCAAATAGGCAGGCAATTAGGCATTTAATTAGGCAGGCAATTAGGCAGGCAATTAGACAGTTAATTAGGCAGGCCATTAAGCATATAATATGGCAAATAATTAAGCAGGCAATTAAGCAGTCAATTACGCAGTAAATAATGCAGGCAATTAGGCATTTAAATAGGCAGTTAATTAGGCAGGCAATTAGGCAGGCAATTAGGCAGTTATAGGCAGGCAATTAGGCAATTAATTAAGCAGGCAATTAGGCAGGCAAATAGGCAGTTACTTAGGCAGGCAATTAGGCAGTTAATTAGGCAGGCATTTAGGCAGGCAATTAGGCAGTTAATTAGGCAGGCAATTAGGCAGTTGATTAGGCACGCAAATATGCATGCAATTAGGCTAGCAATTAAGCAGCTAATTTGGCAGGTAATTAGGCAGTTAATTAGGCAATTAATTAGGCAGTCAATTAGGCATTTAATTAAGCAGGCAATTAAGCATTTAAATAGGCAGGCAATTAGGGTGTTAATTAGGCAGTCAATTAGGCATTTAATTAGGCAGGCAATTAGGCAGTTATTTAGGCAGGCAATTATGCAGGCAATTAGGCAGGCAATTAAGCAGCTAATTTGGCAGGTAATTAGGAAGTTAATTAGGCAGTTAATTAGGCAGGCAATTAGGCATTTAATTAGGCAGGCAATTAGGCAGTTAATTATGACAGGCAATTAGACATTTAATTAGGCAGGCAATTAGGCAGTTAATTAGGCAGGCAATTAGGCATTTAATTAGGCAGGCAATTATGCAGGCAATTAGGCAGGCAATTAGGCAGGCAATTGAGCAGGCATTTACGCAATTAATTAAGCAGGAAATTATGCAGGCAATTGGGCATTTAAAATTATGCAGGCAAATAGGCAGGCAATTAGGCAGTTAATTAGGCAGGCAATTAGGCAGTTATAGGCAGGCAATTAGGCAGGCAATTAGGCAATAATTAAGCAGGCAATTAGGCTGGCAATTTTGCAATTAATTAAGCTGGCAATCAGGCAATTAATTAAGCAGGAAATTATGCAGGCAATTAGGCATTCAATAAGGCAGTTAGTTAAGCAAGCAATAAGGCAAGCAATTAGGCAGGCAATTAGGCAGGCAATTAGGCAGTTAATTAGGCAGGCAATTAGGCAGTTAATTTGGGAGGCTATTAGGCAGTCAAAAAGGCAGGCAATTAGGCAGTTAATTAGGCAGGCAATTAGGCAGGCAAATAGGCAGGCAATTAGGCATTTAATAAGTTATTTAATTAAGCAGGCAATTAGGCATTTAAATAGGCAGGCAATTAGGGTGTTAATTAGACAGTCAAATAGGCATTTAATTATGCAAGCAATTAGGCAGACAATTAGGCAATTAATTAAGAAGGCAAATAGGCAGGCAATTAGGCAGGCAATTAGGCAGGCAATTAGGCAGTTAATGAGGCAGGCAATTAGGCAGTTAATTAGAGAGGCAATTAACAGTTAATTAGGCAGTTAATTAGGCAATTAATTAGGCAGTCAATTAGGCATTTAATTAAGAAGGCAATTAGATATTTAAATAGGCAGGCAATTAGGCATTTAATTTGGCAGGCAATTAGGCAGTTAATTAGACATTTAATTAGGCATTTAATTAGGCAGGCAATAAGGCAGTTAAATAGGCAGGCAATTAGGCAATTAATTAAGCAGGCAATTAGGCAGGCAATTAGGCAGTTAATTAGGCAGGCAATTAGGCATTTAATTAGGCAGGCAATTAGGCAGGCAATTAAGCAGGCAATTAGGCAGTTAATTAGGCAGGCAATTAGGCAGTTTATTAGGCAGGCAATTAGGCAGTTAATTAGGCAGGCAATATGGCAGGCAATTAGGCAGGCAATTAGGCAGGCAATTAGGCAGGCAAATAGGCAGGCAATTAGGCATTTAATTAGGCAGGCAATAAGGCAGGCAATTAAGCAGTTAATTAGGCAGGCAATTAGGCAGTTGATAAGGCACGCTATTATGCAGGCAATTAGGCAGGCAATTAAGGAGCTAATTTGGCAGGTAATTAGGCAGTTAATTAGGCACGCAATTATGCATGCAATTAGGCTAGCAATTAAGCAGCTAATTTGGCAGGTAATTAGGCAGTTAATTAGGCAATTAATTAGGCAGTCAATTAGGCATTTAATTAAGCAGGCAATTAGATATTTAAATAGGCAGGCAATTAGGGTGTTAGTTAGGCAGGCAATTAGGCAGTTATTTAGGCAAGGAATTAGGCAGTTAATTAGGACGGCAATTAGGCAGGCAATTAGGCAATTAATTAAGCAGGCAATTAGGCAGGCAATTAGGCAGGTAATTAGGCAGTTAATAAGGCAGGAAATTAGGCATTTACTTAGGCAGGCAATTAGGCAGGCAATTAAGCAGGCAATTAGGCAGTTAATTAGGCAAACAATTAGGCAGTTAATTAGGCAGGCAATTAGGCAGTTATTTAGGCAGGCAATTAGGCAAGCAATTAGGCAGGCAATTAGACAGGCAATTAGGCAGGCAAATTTTCAGGCAATTAAGCATTTAATTAGGCAGGCAATTAGGAAGTTAATTAGGCAGGCCATTAGGCAGAAAATTAGGCAGGCAATTAGGCAGTTAATTAGGCAAGCAATTAGGCAGGCAATTAGGCAGTTAATTAGGCAGACAATTAGGCAAGCAATTAATTAGGCAATTAGGCAGGCAATGAGGCAGTTAATAAAGCAAGCAATTAGGCAAGCAATAAGCAGGCAATAAGGCAGATAATTAGGCAGGCAATTAGGCAGTTAATTAGGCAGGCAATTTGGCAGGCAATTAGGCAATTAATTCAGCAGGCAATTGGGCAGGCAATTAGGCAGTGAATTAGGCAGTTAATTAGGCAGGCAATTAGGCAGTTGATTAGGCATGCAATTATGCAGGCAATTAGGCAGGTACTTAAGCAGCTAATTTGGCAGGTAATTAGGCAGGCAATTAGGCATTTAAATAGGCAGGCAATTAGGTATTTAAATAGGCAGGCAATTAGGGTGTTAATTAGGCAGTCAATTAGGCATTTAATTAAGCAGTTAATTAAGCAATGAATTAGGCAATTAGGCAGGCAATTAGGCAGTTACTTAGGCAGGCAATTAGGCAGTTAATTAGGCAGGCAATTAGGCAGGCAATTAGGCAATTAATTAAGCAGGTAATTATGCAGGCAATTAGGCAGGTAATTAGGCAGTTAATTAGGCAGGCAATTAGCCATTTAATTAGACAGGCAATTAGGCAATAATTAAGCAGGAAATTATGCAGGCAATTAGGCAGGCAATAAGGCGGTTAGTTAAGCAAGCAATTAGGCAAGCAATAAGGCAGTTAATTAGGTAGGCAATTAGGCAGTTAATTAGGCAGGCAATATGGCAGGCAATTAGGCAGGCAATTAGGCAGGCAGTTAGGCAGTTAATTAGGCAGGCAAATAGGCAGTTTATTAGGCAGGCAATTAGGCAGTTAATTAGGCAGGCAATATGGCAGGCAATTAGGCAGGCAATTAGGCATTTAATTAAGCAGGCAATTAGACAATTAAATATGCAGGAAATTCGGGTGTTAATTAGGCAGTCAATTAGGCATTTATTTAGGCAGGCAAATAGGCAGGCAATTAGGCAATTAATTAAGCAGGCAATTGGGCAGGCAATTAGTCAGGCCATTAGGCAGTTAATTAGGCAGGCAATTATGCAGGCAATTAGGCAGGCAATTAAGCAGCTAATTTGGCAGGTAATTAGGCAGTTTATTAGGCAATTAATTAGGCAGGCAATAAGGCATTTAATTAGGCAGGCAATTAGGCAGTTAATTAGGCAGGCAATTAGGCAGTTAATTAGGCAGGCAATTAGGCATTTAATTAGGCAGGCAATTAGGCTGGCAATTAAGCAGGCAATAAGGCAGTTAATTAGGCAGGCAATTAGGCAGTTTATTAGGCAGGCAATTAGGCAGTTTATTAGGCAGGCAATTAGGCAGTTAATTAGGCAGGCAATATGGCAGGCAATTAGGCAGGAAATTAGGCAGGCAATTAGGCATTTAATTAAGCAGGCAATTAGGCAATTAAATATGCAGGAAATTCGGGTGTTAATTAGGCAGTCAATTAGGCATTTATTTAGGCAGGCAAATTGGCAGGCAATTTTGCAATTAATTAAGCAGGCGATTGGGCAGGCAATTAGTCAGGCCATTAGGCAGTTAATTAGGCAGGCAATTATGCAGGCAATTAGGCAGGCAATTAAGCAGCTAATTTGGCAGGTAATTAGGCAGTTTATTAGGCAATTAATTAGGCAGGCAATTAGGCATTTAATTAGGCAGGCAATTAGGCATTTATTAGGCAGGCAATTAGGCAGTTAATTAGGCAGGCTATTAGGCAGTTAATTAGGCAGGCAATTAGGCATTTAATTAGGCAGGCAATTAGGCTGGCAATTAAGCAGGCAATAAGGCAGTTAATTAGGCAGGCAATTAGGCACTTTATTAGGCAGGCAATAAGGCAGTTAATTAGGCAGGCAATATGGCAGGCAATTAGGCAGGCAATTAGGCAGGCAATAAGGCAGGCAATTAGGCAGTTAATTAGGCAGGCAAATAGGCAGGCAATTAGGCATTTAATTAGGCAGGCAATTAGGCAGTTAATTAGGCAGGCCATTAGGCAGATAATTAGGCAAATAATTAAGCAGGCAGTTAGGCAGGCAATTAGGCAGGCAATCAGGCAGGCAATGAGGCAGGCAATTAGGCAGGCAATTAGGCAGGAAATTAGGCAGTTGATTAGGCACGCAATTATGCAGGCAATTAGGCATTTAATTAGGCTGGCAATAAGGCAGGCAATTAGGCAGTTAATTAGGGAGGCAATTAGGCAGTTAATTAGGCAGGCAATTAGGCAATTAATTAAGCAGGAAATTATGCAGGCAATTAGGCAGGCAATAAGTCAGTTAGGTAAGCAAGCAATTAGGCAAGCAATTAGGCAGGCAATTAGGTAGGCAAGCAAGTAAAAATGGCAATTAGGCAGTTAATTAAGCAGGCCATTAGGCAGATAAGTGGCAGGCAATTAGGCAGTTAATAAGGCAGGCAATTAGGCAGTTAATTAGGCAGGCAATTAGGCATTTAATTAACAGACAATTAGGCGTTTAAATAGGCAGGCAATTAGGGTGTTAATTAGGCAGTCAATTAGGCATTTAATTAAGCAGTTAATTAAGCAGGCAATTAGGCAGTTAATTAGGCAGGCAATTAGGCAGGTAATTAGGCAGGAAATTAAGCAGGCAATTAGGCAGTTAATAAGGCAGGCAATTAGCAGTTAATTAGGCATGCAATTATGCAGGCAATTAGGCAGGCATTTAATCATTTAATTAGGCAGGCAATTAGGCAGTTAATTTGGCAGGCAATTAGGCAGGCAATTAGGCAGTTAATTAGGCAGGCAATTAGGCATTTAATTAGGCACGCAATTATGCAGGCAATTAGGCATTTAATTAGGCAGGCAATTAGGCAGTTAATTAGAGAGGCAATTAACAGTTAATTAGGCAGGCAATTAGGCAATTAATTAGGCAGTCAATTAGGCATTTAATTAAGCAGGCAATTAAGCATTTAAATAGGCAGGCAATTAGGGTGTTAATTAGGCAGTCAATTAGGCATTTAATTAGGCAGGCAATTAAGCAGTTATTTAGGCAGGCAATTATGCAGGCAATTAGGCAGGCAATTAAGCAGCTAATTTGGCAGGTAATTAGGAAGTTAATTAGGCAGGCAATTAGGCATTTAATTAGGCAGGCAATTAGGCAGTTAATTATGACAGGCAATTAGACATTTAATTAGGCAGGCAATTAGGCAGTTAATTAGGCAGGCAATTAGGCAATTAAGCAGGCAATTAGGCAGGCAATTAGGCAGTTAATTAGGCAGGCAATTAGGCATTTAATTAGGCAGGCAATTAGGCAGGCAAATAAGCAGGCAATCAGGCAGTTAATTAGGCAGGCGATTAGGCAGTTTATAAGGCAGGCAATTAGGCAGTTAATTAGGCAGGCAATATGGCAGGCAATTAGGCAGGCAATTAGGCAGGCAATTAGGCAGTTAATTAGGCAGGCAATTGAGCAGGCATTTACGCAATTAATTAAGCAGGAAATTATGCAGGCAATTGGGCATTTAATTATGCAGGCAAATAGGCAGGCAATTAGGCAGTTAATTAGGCAGGCAATTAGGCAGTTATAGGCAGGCAATTAGGCAGGCAATTAGGCAATAATTAAGCAGGCCATTAGGCTGGCAATTATGCAATTTATTAAGCTGGCAATCAGGCAATTAATTCAGCAGGAAATTATGCAGGCAATTAGGCATTCAATAAGGCAGTTAGTTAAGCAAGCAATAAGGCAAGCAATTAGGCAGGCAATTAGGCAGGCAATTAGGCAGTTAATTAGGCAGGCAATTAGGCAGTTAATTTGGGAGGCAATTAGGCAGTCCAAAAGGCAGGCAATTAGGCAGTTTATTAGGCAGGCAATTAGGCAGGCAAATAGGCAGGCAATTAGGCATTTATTAAGGCATTTAATTATGCAGGCAATTAGGCATTTAAATAGGCAGGCAATTAGGGTGTTAATTAGGCAGTCAAATAGGCATTTAATTATGCAAGCAATTAGGCAGGCAATTAGGCAATTAATTAAGCAGGCAAATAGGCAGGCAATTAGGCAGGCAATTAGGCAGGCAATTAGGCAGTTAATTAGGCAGGCAATTAGGCAGTTGATTAGGCACGCAATTATGCATGTAATTAGGCTAGCAATTAAGCAGCTAATTTGGCTGGTAATTAGGCAGTTAATTAGGCAATTAATTAGGCAGTCAATTAGGCATTTAATTAAGCAGGCAATTAGATATTTAAATAGGCAGGCAATTAGGGTGTTAATTAGGCAGGCAATTAGGCAGTTTTTTAGGCAAGCAATTAGGCAGTTAATTAGGAAGGCAATTAGGCAGATAATTAGGCAATTAATTAAGCAGGCAATTAGGCAGGCAATTAGGCAGGTAATTAGGCAGTTAATAAGGCAGGAAATTAGGCATTTACTTAGGCAGGCAATTAGGCAGGCAATTAAGCAGGCAATTAGGCAGTTAATTAGGCAAACAATTAGGCAGTTAATTAGGCAGGCAATTAGGCAGTTAATTAGGCAGGCAATTAGGCAAGCAATTAGGCAGGCCATTAGACAGGCAATTAGGAATTCAAATTTTCAGGCAATTAAGCATTTAATTAGGCAGGCAATTAGGAAGTTAATTAGGCAGGCCATTAGGCAGAAAATTAGGCAGGCAATTAGGCAGTTAATTAGGCAAGCAATTAGGTAGGCAATTAGGCAGTTAATTAGGCAGACAATTAGGCAAGCAATTAATTAGGCAATTAGGCAGGCAATGAGGCAGTTAATAAAGCAAGCAATTAGGCAAGCAATTAGGCAGGCAATTAGGCAGATAATTAGGCAGGCAATTAGGCAGTTAATTAGGCAGGCAATTAGGCAGGCAATTAGGCAATTAATTAAGCAGGCAATTGGGCAGGCAATTAGGCAGGCCATTAGGCAGTTAATAAGGCAGGCAAATAGGCAGTTATTAGGCATGCAATTATGCATGCAATTAGGCATTTAATTAGGCTGGCAATTAGGCAGGCAATTAGGCAGTTAATTAGGAAATTAATTAAGCAACAATTAGGCAGTTAATTAGGCAGGCAAATAGGCAGGCAATTAGGCAGGCATTAAGCATTTAATTAGGCAGGCAATTAGGCAGGCAATTAAGCAGTTCATTAGGCAGGCAATTAGGCATTTAATTAGGCAGGCAATTAGGAAGTTAATTAGGCAAGCCATTAGGCAGATAATTAGGCAGGCAATTAGGCAGTTAATTAGGCAGTTAATTAGGCAGGCAAATAGGCAGGCAATTAGGCATTTAATTAGGCAGGCAATAAGGCAGGCAATTAGACAGTTAATTAGGCAGGCCATTAAGCATATAATATGGCAAATAATTAAGCAGGCAATTAAGCAGTCAATTACGCAGTAAATAATGCAGGCAATTAGGCATTTAATTAGGCAGTTAATTAGGCAGGTAATTAGGCAGGCAATTAGGCAGTTATAGGCAGGCAATTAGGCAATTAATTAAGCAGGCAATTAGGCAGGCAATTAGGCAGTTACTTAGGCAGGCAATTAGGCAGTTAATTAGGCAGGCATTTAGGCAGGCAATTAGGCAGTTAATTAGGCAGGCAATTAGGCAGTTGATTAGGCACGCAATTATGCATGCAATTAGGCTAGCAATTAAGCAGCTAATTTGGCAGGTAATTAGGCAGTTAATTAGGCAATTAATTAGGCAGTCAATTAGGCATTTAATTAAGCAGGCAATAAAGCATTTAAATAGGCAGGCAATTAGGGTGTTAATTAGGCAGTCAAATAGGCATTTAATTATGCAAGCAATTAGGCAGGCAATTAGGCAATTAATTAAGCAGGCAAATAGGCAGGCAATTAGGCAGGCAATTAGGCAGGCAATTAGGCATTTAATTATGCAGGCAAATAGGCCAGCAATTAGGCAGTTAATTAGGCAGGCAATTAGGCAGTTATAGGCAGGCAATTAGGCAGGCAATTAGGCAATAATTAAGCTGGCAATCAGGCAATTAATTAAGCAGGAAATTATGCAGGCAATTAGGCAGGCATTTAGGCATTTAATTAGACAGGCAATTAGGCAGGCAATTAGGCAGTTAATTTGGCAGGCAATTAGGCAGGCAATTAGGCAGTTAATTTGGCAGGCAATTAGGCATTTAATTAGGCACGCAATTAGGCAGGCAATTAGGCATTTAATTAGGCAGGCAATTATGCAGGCAATTAGGCAGGCAATTAGGCAGGCAATTGAGCAGGCATTTACGCAATTAATTAAGCAGGAAATTATGCAGGCAATTGGGCATTTAATTATGCAGGCAAATAGGCCAGCAATTAGGCAGTTAATTAGGCAGGCAATTAGGCAGTTATAGGCAGGCAATTAGGCAGGCAATTAGGCAATAATTAAGCTGGCAATCAGGCAATTAATTAAGCAGGAAATTATGCAGGCAATTAGGCAGGCATTTAGGCATTTAATTAGACAGGCAATTAGGCAGGCAATTAGGCAGTTAATTTGGCAGGCAATTAGGCAGGCAATTAGGCAGTTAATTAGGCAGGCAATTAGGCATTTAATTAGGCACGCAATTATGCAGGCAATTAGGCATTTAATTAGGCAGGCAATTAGGCAGTTAATTAGAGAGGCAATTAACAGTTTATTAGGCAGGCAATTAGGCAATTAATTAGGCAGTCAATTAGGCATTTAATTAAGCAGGCAATTAAGCATTTAAATAGGCAGGCAATTAGGGTGTTAATTAGGCAGTCAATTAGGCATTTAATTAGGCAGGCAATTAAGCAGTTTTTTAGGCAGGCAATTATGCAGGCAATTAGGCAGGCAATTAAGCAGCTAATTTGGCAGGTAATTAGGAAGTTAATTAGGCAGTTAATTAGGCAGGCAATTAGGCATTTAATTAGGCAGGCAATTAGGCAGTTAATTATGACAGGCAATTAGACATTTAATTAGGCAGGCAATTAGGCAGTTAATTAGGCAGGTAAATTAGTCAATTAATTAAGCAGGCAATTAGGCAGGCAATTAGGCAGTTAATTAGGCAGGCAATTAGGCATTTAATTAGGCAGGCAATTAGGCAGGCAATTAAGCAGGCAATCAGGCAGTTAATTAGGCAGGCGATTAGGCAGTTTATAAGGCAGGCAATTAGGCAGTTAATTAGGCAGGCAATATGGCAGGCAATTAGGCAGGCAATTAGGCAGGCAATTAGGCAGTTAATTAGGCAGGCAATTGAGCAGGCATTTACGCAATTAATTAAGCAGGAAATTATGCAGGCAATTGGGCATTTAATTATGCAGGCAAATAGGCAGGCAATTAGGCAGTTAATTAGGCAGGCAATTAGGCAGTTATAGGCAGGCAATTAGGCAGGCAATTAGGCAATTAATTAAGCAGGCCATTAGGCTGGCAATTATGCAATTTATTAAGCTGGCAATCAGGCAATTAATTCAGCAGGAAATTATGCAGGCAATTAGGCATTCAATAAGGCAGTTAGTTAAGCAAGCAATAAGGCAAGCAATTAGGCAGGCAATTAGGCAGGCAATTAGGCAGTTAATTAGGCAGGCAATTAGGCAGTTAATTTGGGAGGCAATTAGGCAGTCAAAAAGGCAGGCAATTAGGCAGTTTATTAGGCAGGCAATTAGGCAGGCAAATAGGCAGGCAATTAGGCATTTATTAAGGCATTTAATTAAGCAGGCAATTAGGCATTTAAATAGGCAGGCAATTAGGGTGTTAATTAGGCAGTCAAATGGGCATTTAATTATGCAAGCAATTAGGCAGGCAATTAGGCAATTAATTAAGCAGGCAAATAGGCAGGCAAATAGGCAGGCAATTAGGCAGGCAATTAGGCAGTTAATTAGGCAGGCAATTAGGCAGTTGATTAGGCACGCAATTATGCATGTAATTAGGCTAGCAATTAAGCAGCTAATTTGGCTGGTAATTAGGCAGATAATTAGGCAATTAATTAGGCAGTCAATTAGGCATTTGATTAAGCAGGCAATTAGATATTTAAATAGGCAGGCAATTAGGGTGTTAATTAGGCAGGCAATTAGGCAGTTATTTAGGCAAGCAATTAGGCAGTTAATTAGGAAGGCAATTAGGCAGACAATTAGGCAATTAATTAAGCAGGCAATTAGGCAGGCAATTAGGCAGGTAATTAGGCAGTTAATAAGGCAGGAAATTAGGCATTTACTTAGTCAGGCAATTAGGCAGGCAATTAAGCAGGCAATTAGGCAGTTAATTAGGCAAACAATTAGGCAGTTAATTAGGCAGGCAATTAGGCAGTTAATTAGGCAGGCAATTAGGCAAGCAATTAGGCAGGCAATTAGACAGGCAATTAGGCAGGCAAATTTTCAGGCAATTAAGCATTTAATTAGGCAGACAATTAGGAAGTTAATTAGGCAGGCCATTAGGCAGAAAATTAGGCAGGCAATTAGGCAGTTAATTAGGCAAGCAATTAGGCATGCAATTAGGCAGTTAAATAGGCAGACAATTAGGCAAGCAATTAATTAGGCAATTAGGCAGGCAATGAGGCAGTTAATAAAGCAAGCAATTAGGCAAGCAATTAGGCAGGCAATTAGGCAGATAATTAGGCAGGCAATTAGGCAGTTAATTAGGCAGGCAATTAGGCAGGCAATTAGGCAATTAATTAAGCAGGCAATTGGGCAGGCAATTAGGCAGGCCATTAGGCAGTTAATTAGGCAGTTAATTATGCAGGCAATTAGGCAGGCAATTAGGCAGGCAATTAGGCAGTTAATAAGGCAGGCAAATAGGCAGTTATTAGGCATGCAATTATGCATGCAATTAGGCATACAATTAGGCATTTAATTAGGCAGGCAATTAGGCAGGCAATTAGGCAGTTAATTAGGAAATTAATTAAGCAACAATTAGGCAGTTAATTAGGCAGGCAAATAGGCAGGCAATTAGGCAGGCATTAAGCATTTAATTAGGCAGGCAATTAGGCAGGCAATTAAGCAGTTCATTAGGCAGGCAATTAGGCATTTAATTAGGCAGGCAATTAGGAAGTTAATTAGGCAGGCCATTAGGCAGATAATTAGGCAGGCAATTAGGCAGTTAATTAGGCAGTTAATTAGGCAGGCAAATAGGCAGGCAATTAGGCATTTAATTAGGCAGGCAATAAGGCAGGCAATTAGACAGTTAATTAGGCAGGCCATTAAGCAGATAATATGGCAAATAATTAAGCAGGCAATTAAGCAGTCAATTACGCAGTAAATAATGCAGGCAATTAGGCATTTAATTAGGCAGTTAATTAGGCAGGCAATTAGGCAGGCAATTAGGCAGTTATAGGCAGGCAATTAGGCAAATAATTAAGCAGGCAATTAGGCAGTTACTTAGGCAGGCAATTAGGCAGTTAATTAGGCAGGCATTTAGGCAGGCAATTAGGCAGTTAATTAGGCAGGCAATTAGGCAGTTGATTAGGCACGCAATTATGCATGCAATTAGGCTAGCAATTAAGCAGCTAATTTGGCAGGTAATTAGGCAGTTAATTAGGCAATTAATTAGGCAGTCAATTAGGCATTTAATTAAGCAGGCAATTAAGCATTTAAATAGGCAGGCAATTAGGGTGTTAATTAGGCAGTCAATTAGGCATTTAATTAGGCAGGCAATTAGGCAGTTATTTAGGCAGGCAATTATGCAGGCAATTAGGCAGGCAATTAAGCAGCTAATTTGGCAGGTAATTAGGAAGTTAATTAGGCAGTTAATTAGGCAGGCAATTAGGCATTTAATTAGGCAGGCAATTAGGCAGTTAATTATGACAGGCAATTAGACATTTAATTAGGCAGGCAATTAGGCAGTTAATTAGGCAGGCAATTAGGCATTTAATTAGGCAGGCAATTATGCAGGCAATTAGGCAGGCAATTAGGCAGGCAATTGAGCAGGCATTTACGCAATTAATTAAGCAGGAAATTATGCAGGCAATTGGGCATTTAATTATGCAAGCAAATAGGCAGGCAATTAGGCAGTTAATTAGGCAGGCAATTAGGCAGTTATAGGCAGACAATTAGGCAGGCAATTAGTCAATAATTAAGCAGGCAATTAGGCTGGCAATTTTGCAATTAATTAAGCTGGCAATCAGGCAATTAATTAAGCAGGAAATTATGCAGGCAATTAGGCATTCAATAAGGCAGTTAGTTAAGCAAGCAATAAGGCAAGCAATTAGGCAGGCAATTAGGCAGGCAATTAGGCAGTTAATTAGGCAGGCAATTAGGCAGTTAATTTGGGAGGCAATTAGGCAGTCAAAAAGGCAGGCAATTAGGCAGTTAATTAGGCAGGCAATTAGGCAGGCAAATAGGCAGGCAATTAGGCATTTAATAAGGCATTTAATTAAGCAGGCAATTAGGCATTTAAATAGGCAGGCAATTAGGGTGTTAATTAGACAGTCAAATAGGCATTTAATTATGCAAGCAATTAGGCAGGCAATTAGGCAATTAATTAAGAAGGCAAATAGGCAGGCAATTAGGCAGGCAATTAGGCAGGCAATTAGGCAGTTAATGAGGCAGGCAATTAGGCAGTTGATTAGGCACGCAATTATGCATGCAATTAGGCTAGCAATTAAGCAGCTAATTTGGCTGGTAATTAGGCAGTTAATTAGGCAATTAATTAGGCAGTCAATTAGGCATTTAATTAAGAAGGCAATTAGATATTTAAATAGGCAGGCAATTAGGGTGTTAATTAGGCAGGCAATTAGGCAGTTATTTAGGCAAGCAATTAGGCAGGCAATTAAGCAGGCAATTAGGCAGTTAATTAGGCAGGCAATTAGGCAGTTTATTAGGCAGGCAATTAGGCAGTTAATTAGGCAGGCAATATGGCAGGCAATTAGGCAGGCAATTAGGCAGGCAATTAGGCAGGCAAATAGGCAGGCAATTAGGCATTTAATTAGGCAGGCAATAAGGCAGGCAATTAAGCAGTTAATTAGGCAGGCAATTAGGCAGTTGATTAGGCACGCAATTATGCAGGCAATTAGGCCGGCAATTAAGGAGCTAATTTGGCAGGTAATTAGGCAGTTAATTAGGCACGCAATTATGCATGCAATTAGGCTAGCAATTAAGCAGCTAATTTGGCAGGTAATTAGGCAGTTAATTAGGCAATTAATTAGGCAGTCATTTAGGCATTTAATTAAGCAGGCAATTAGATATTTAAATAGGCAGGCAATTAGGGTGTTAATTAGGCAGGCAATTAGGCAGTTATTTAGGCAAGCAATTTGGCAGTTAATTAGGAAGGCAATTAGGCAGGCAATTAGGCAATTAATTAAGCAGGCAATTAGGCAGGCAATTAGGCAGGTAATTAGGCAGTTAATAAGGCAAGAAATTAGGCATTTACTTAGGCAGGCAATTAGGCAGGCAATTAGGCAGTTAATTAGGCAAACAATTAGGCAGTTAATTAGGCAGGCAATTAGGCAGGCAATTAGGCAAGCAATTAGGCAGGCAATTAGACAGGCAATTAGGCAGGCAAATTTTCAGGCATTTAAGCATTTAATTAGGCAGGCAATTAGGAAGTTAATTAGGCAGGCCATTAGGCAGAAAATTAGGCAGACAATTAGGCAGTTTATTAGGCAGGCAATTAGGCAGGCAATTAGGCAGTTAATTAGGCAGACAATTAGGCAAGCAATTAATTAGGCAATTAGGCAGGCAATGAGGCAGTTAATAAAGCAAGCAATTAGGCAAGCAATAAGCAGGCAATAAGGCAGATAATTAGGCAGGCAATTAGGCAGTTAATTAGGCAGGCAATTAGGCAGGCAATTAGGCAATTAATTCAGCAGGCAATTGGGCAGGCAATTAGGCAGGCCATTAGGCAGTTAATTAGGCAGTTAATTATGCAGGCAATTAGGCAGGCAATTAGGCAGGCAATTAGGCAGTTAATAAGGCAGGCAATTAGGCCGTTATTAGGCATGCAATTATGCATGCAATTAGGCATACAATTAGGCATTTAATTAGGCAGGCAATTAGGCAGGCAATTAGGCAGTTAATTAGGAAATTAATTAAGCAACAATTAGGCAGTTAATTAGGCAGGCAAATAGGCAGGCAATTAGGCAGGCATTAAGCATTTAATTAGGCAGGCAATTAGGCAGGCAATTAAGCAGTTCATTAGGCAGGCAATTAGGCATTTAATTAGGCATTTAATTAGGCAGGCAATTAGGAAGTTAATTAGGCAGGCCATTAGGCAGATAATTAGGCAGGCAATTAGGCAGTTAATTAGGCAGTTAATTAGGCAGGCAAATAGGCAGGCAATTAGGCATTTAATTAGGCAGGCAATTAGGCAGGCAATTAGACAGTTAATTAGGCAGGCCATTAAGCATATAATATGGCAATTAATTAAGCAGGCAATTAAGCAGTCAATTACGCAGTAAATAATGCAGGCAATTAGGCATTTAATTAGGCAGTTAATTAGGCAGGCAATTAGGCAGGCAATTAGGCAGTTATAGGCAGGCAATTAAGCAATTAATTAAGCAGGCAATTAGGCAGGCAATTAGGCAGTTACTTAGGCAGGCAATTAGGCAGTTAATTAGGCAGGCATTTAGGCAGGCAATTAGGCAGGCAATAAGGCAGTTAATTAGGCAGGCAATTAGGCAGTTGATTAGGCACGCAATTATGCATGCAATTAGGCTAGCAATTAAGCAGCTAATTTGGCAGGTAATTAGGCAGTTAATTAGGCAATTAATTAGGCAGTCAATTAGGCATTTAATTAAGCAGGCAATTAAGCATTTAAATAGGCAGGCAATTAGGGTGTTAATTAGGCAGTCAATTAGGCATTTAATTAGGCAGGCAATTAGGCAGTTATTTAGGCAGGCAATTATGCAGGCAATTAGGCAGGCAATTAAGCAGCTAATTTGGCAGGTAATTAGGAAGTTAATTAGGCAGTTAATTAGGCAGGCAATTAGGCATTTAATTAGGCAGGCAATTAGGCAGTTAATTATGACAGGCAATTAGACATTTAATTAGGCAGGCAATTAGGCAGTTAATTAGGCAGGCAATTAGGCAATTAATTAAGCAGGCAATTAGGCAGGCAATTAGGCAGTTAATTAGGCAGGCAATTAGGCATTTAATTAGGCAGGCAATTAGGCAGGCAATTAGGCAGTTAATTAGGCAGGCAATTGAGCAGGCATTTACGCAATTAATTAAGCAGGAAATTATGCAGGCAATTGGGCATTTAATTATGCAGGCAAATAAGCAGGCAATTAGGCAGTTAATTAGGCAGGCAATTAGGCAGTTATAGGCAGGCAATTAGGCAGGCAATTAGGCAATAATTAAGCAGGCAATTAGGCTGGCAATTTTGCAATTAATTAAGCTGGCAATCAGGCAATTAATTAAGCAGGAAATTATGCAGGCAATTAGGCATTCAATAAGGCAGTTAGTTAAGCAAGCAATAAGGCAAGCAATTAGGCAGGCAATTAGGCAGGCAATTAGGCAGTTAATTAGGCAGGCAATTAGGCAGTTAATTTGGGAGGCAATTAGGCAGTCAAAAAGGCAGGCAATTAGGCAGTTAATTAGGCAGGCAAATAGGCAGGCAAATAGGCAGGCAATTAGGCATTTAATAAAGCATTTAATTAAGCAGGCAATTAGGCATTTAAATAGGCAGGCAATTAGGGTGTTAATTAGACAGTCAAATAAGCATTTAATTATGCAAGCAATTAGGCAGGCAATTAGGCAATTAATTAAGAAGGCAAATAGGCAGGCAATTAGGCAGGCAATTAGGCAGTTAATGAGGCAGGCAATTAGGCAGTTGATTAGGCACGCAATTATGCATGCAATTAGGCTAGCAATTAAGCAGCTAATTTGGCTGGTAATTAGGCAGTTAATTAGGCAGTTAATTAGGCAATTATTTAGGCAGTCAATTAGGCATTTAATTAAGAAGGCAATAAGATATTTAAATAGGCAGGCAATTATGGTGTTAATTAGGCAGTCAATTAGGCATTTAATTAGGCAGGCAATAAGGCAGTTAATTAGGCAGGCAATTATGCAGGCAATTAAGCAGCTAATTTGGCAGGTAATTAGGCAGTTAATTAGGCAGTTAATTAGGCAGGCAATTAGGCATTTAATTTGGCAGGCAATTAGGCAGTTAATTAGACATTTAATTAGGCATTTAATTAGGCAGGCAATAAGGCAGTTAAATAGGCAGGCAATTAATTAAGCAGGCAATTAGGCAGGCAATTAGGCAGTTACTTAGGCAGGCAATTAGGCATTTAATTAGGCAGGCAATTAGGCAGGCAATTAAGCAGGCAATTAGGCAGTTAATTAGGCAGGCAATTAGGCAGTTTATTAGGCAGGCAATTAGGCAGTTAATTAGGCAGGCAATATGGCAGGCAATTAGGCAGGCAATTTGGCAGGCAATTAGGCAGGCAAATAGGCAGGCAATTAGGCATTTAATTAGGCAGGCAATAAGGCAGGCAATTAAGCAGTTAATTAGGCAGGCAATTAGGCAGTTGATAAGGCACGCAATTATGCAGGCAATTAGGCAGGCAATTAAGAAGCTAATTTGGCAGGTAATTAGGCAGTAAATTAGGCAATTAATTAGGCAGTCAATTAGGCATTTAATTAAGCAGGCAATTAGGCATTTAAATAGGCAGGCAATTAGGGTATTAATTAGGCAGTCAATTAGGCATTTAATTAGGCAGTTAATTAAGCAATGAATTAAGCAGTTAATTAGGCAGGCAATTAGGCAGGCAATTAGGCAGTTACTTAGGTAGGCAATTAGGCAGTTAATTAAGAAGGCAATTAGGCAGGCAATTAGGCAATAAATTAAGCAGGCAATTAGGCAGGCAATTAGGCAGGTAATTAGGCAGTTAATTAGGCAGGAAATTAGGCATTTATTTAGGCAGGCAATTAGGCAAACAATAAGCAGGCAATAAGGCAGATAATTAGGCAGGCAATTAGGCAGATAATTAGGCAGGCAATTAGGCAGGCAATTAGGCAATTAATTCAGCAGGCAATTGGGCAGGCAATTAGGCAGGCCATTATGCAGTTAATTAGGCAGTTAATTATGCAGGCAATTAGGCAGTTAATAAGGCAGGCAATTAGGCAGTTATTAGGCATGCAATTATGCATGCAATTAGGCAAACAATTAGGCATTTAATTAGGCAGGCAATTAGGCAGGCAATTAGGCAGTTAATTAGGAAATTAATTAAGCAACAATTAGGCAGTTAATTAGGCAGGCAAATAGGCAGGCAATTAGGCAGGCATTAAGCATTTAATTAGGCAGGCAATTAGGCAGGCAATTAAGCAGTTCATTAGGCAGGCAATTAGGCATTTAATTAGGCATTTAATTAGGCAGGCAATTAGGAAGTTAATTAGGCAGGCCATTAGGCAGATAATTAGGCAGGCAATTAGGCAGTTAATTAGGCAGTTAATTAGGCAGGCAAATAGGCAGGCAATTAGGCATTTAATTAGGCAGGCAATTAGGCAGGCAATTAGACAGTTATAGGCAGGCAATTAAGCAATTAATTAAGCAGGCAATTAGGCAGGCAATTAGGCAGTTACTTAGGCAGGCAATTAGACAGTTAATTAGGCAGGCATTTAGGCAGGCAATTAGGCAGGCAATAAGGCAGTTAATTAGGCAGGCAATTAGGCAGTTGATTAGGCACGCAATTATGCATGCAATTAGGCTAGCAATTAAGCAGCTAATTTGGCAGGTAATTAGGCAGTTAATTAGGCAATTAATTAGGCAGTCAATTAGGCATTTAATTAAGCAGGCAATTAAGCATTTAAATAGGCAGGCAATTAGGGTGTTAATAAGGCAGTCAATTAGGCATTTAATTAGGCAGGCAATTAGGCAGTTATTTAGGCAGGCAATTATGTAGGCAATTAGGCAGGCAATTAAGCAGCTAATTTGGCAGGTAATTAGGAAGTTAATTAGGCAGTTAATTAGGCAGGCAATTAGGCATTTAATTAGGCAGGCAATTAGGCAGTTAATTATGACAGGCAATTAGACATTTAATTAGGCAGGCAATTAGGCAGTTAATTAGGCAGGCAATTAGGCAATTAATTAAGCAGGCAATTAGGCAGGCAATTAGGCAGTTAATTAGGCAGGCAATTAGGCATTTAATTAGGCAGGCAATAAGGCAGGCAATTAGGCAGTTAATTAGGCAGGCAATTGAGCAGGCATTTACGCAATTAATTAAGCAGGAAATTATGCAGGCAATTGGGCATTTAATTATGCAGGCAAATAGGCAGGCAATTAGGCAGTTAATTAGGCAGGCAATTAGGCAGTTATAGGCAGGCAATTAGGCAGGCAATTAGGCAATAATTAAGCAGGCAATTAGGCTGGCAATTTTGCAATTTATTAAGCTGGCAATCAGGCAATTAATTAAGCAGGAAATTATGCAGGCAATTAGGCATTCAATAAGGCAGTTAGTTAAGCAAGCAATAAGGCAAGCAATTAGGCAGGCAATTAGGCAGGCAATTAGGCAGTTAATTAGGCAGGCAATTAGGCAGTTAATTTGGGAGGCAATTAGGCAGTCAAAAAGGCAGGCAATTAGGCAGTTAATTAGGCAGGCAAATAGGCAGGCAAATAGGCAGGCAATTAGGCATTTAATAAGGCATTTAATTAAGCAGGCAATTAGGCATTTTTATAGGCAGGCAATTAGGGTGTTAATTAGACAGTCAAATAAGCATTTAATTATGCAAGCAATTAGGCAGGCAATTAGGCAATTAATTAAGAAGGCAAATAGGCAGGCAATTAGGCAGGCAATTAGGCAGGCAATTAGGCAGTTAATGAGGCAGGCAATTAGGCAGTTGATTAGGCACGCAATTATGCATGCAATTAGGATAGCAATTAAGCAGCTAATTTGGCTGGTAATTAGGCAGTTAATTAGGCAGTTAATTAGGCAATTAATTAGGCAGTCAATTAGGCATTTAATTAAGAAGGCAATTAGATATTTAAATAGGCAGGCAATTAGGGTGTTAATTAGGCAGTCAATTAGGCATTTAATTAGGCAGGCAATAAGGCAGTTAATTAGGCAGGCAATTATGCAGGCAATTAGGAAGGCAATTAAGCAGCTAATTTGGCAGGTAATTAGGCAGTTAATTAGGCAGTTAATTAGGCAGGCAATTAGGCATTTAATTTGGCAGGCAATTAGGCAGTTAATTAGACATTTAATTAGGCATTTAATTAGGCAGGCAATAAGGCAGTTAAATAGGCAGGCAATTAATTAAGCAGGCAATTAGGCAGGCAATAAGGCAGTTACTTAGGCAGGCAATTAGGCATTTAATTAGGCAGGCAATTAGGCAGGCAATTAGGCAGGCAATTAGGCAGTTAATTAGGCAGGCAATTAGGCAGTTTATTAGGCAGGCAATTAGGCAGTTAATTAGGCAGGCAATATGGCAGGCAATTAGGCAGGCAATTTGGCAGGCAATTAGGCAGGCAATTAGGCAGGCAATTAGGCATTTAATTAGGCAGGCAAAAAGGCAGGCAATTAAGCAGTTAATTAGGCAGGCAATTAGGCAGTTGATAAGGCACGCAAATATGCAGGCAATTAGGCAGGCAATTAAGGAGCTAATTTGGCAGGTAATTAGGCAGTAAATTAGGCAATTAATTAGGCAGTCAATTAGGCATTTAATTAAGCAGGCAATTAGGCATTTAAATAGGCAGGCAATTAGGGTATTAATTAGGCAGTCAATTAGGCATTTAATTAGGCAGTTAATTAAGCAATGAATTAAGCAGTTAATTAGGCAGGCAATTAGGCAGGCAATTAGGCAGTTACTTAGGTAGGCAATTAGGCAGTTAATTAGGAAGGCAATTAGGCAGGCAATTAGGCAATAAATTAAGCAGGCAATTAGGCAATAAATTAAGCAGGCAATTAGGCAGGCAATTAGGCAGGTAATTAGGCAGTTAATAAGGCAGGAAATTAGGCATTTATTTAGGCAGGCAATTAGGCAGGCAATTAGGCAGGCAATTAGGCAGTTAATTAGGCAAACAATTAGGCAGTTAATTAGGCAGGCAATTAGGCAGTTAATTAGGCAGGCAATTAGGCAAGCAATTAGGCAGGCAATTAGACAGGCAATTAGGCAGGCAAATTTTCAGGCAATTAAGCATTTAATTAGGCAGGCAATTAGGAAGTTAATTAGACAGGCCATTAGGCAGTAAATTAGGCAGGCAATTAGGCAGTTAATTAGGCAAGCAATTAGGCAGGCAATTAGGCAGTTAATTAGGCAGACAATTAGGCAAGCAATTAATTAGGCAATTAGGCAGGCAATGAGGCAGTTAATTAAGCAAGCAATTAGGCAAGCAATTAGGCAGGCAATTAGGCAGATAATTAGGCAGGCAATTAGGCAGTTAATTAGGCAGGCAATTAGGCAGGCAATTATCCAGGCAATTAGGCAGGCAATTAGGCAGGCAATTAGGCAGTTCATTAGGCTGGCAATTAGGCATTTAATTAGGCAGGCAATTAGGAAGCTAATTAGGCAGGCCATAAGGCAGATAATTAGGCAGGCAATTAGGCAGTTAATTAGGCAAGCAATTAGGCAGTTAATTAGGCAGGCAATTAGGCAGGCAATTAGCCAGGCAATTAGGCAGGCAATTAGGCAGGCAATTAGGTAGGCAATTAGGCAGGCAATTAGGCAGTTCATTAGGCAGGCAATTAGGCATTTAATTAGGCATTTAATTAGGCATTTAATTAGGCAGGCAATTAGGAAGTTAATTAGGCAGGCCATTAGGCAGATAATTAGGCAGGCATTTAGGCATTTAATAAGGCAGGCAATGAGGCAGGCAATTAGGCAGGCAATTAGGCAGTTAATTAGGCAGGAAATTAGGCAGTTGATTAGGCACGTAATTATGCAGGCAATTAGGCATTTAATTAGGCTGGCAATAAGGCAGGCAATTAGGCAGTTAATAAGGCAGGCAATTAGGCAGTTAATAAAGCAGGCAATTAGGCAGGTTATTACGCAATTAATTAAGCAGGCAATCAGGCAGGCAATAAGGCAGTTAATTAGGCAGGCAATTAGGCATTTAATTAACAGGCAATTAGGCGTTTAAATAGGCAGGCAATTAGGGTGTTAATTAGGCAGTCAATTAGGCATTTAATTAAGCAGTTAATTAAGCAGGCAATTAGGCAGTTAATTAGGCAGGCAATTAGGCAGGTAATTAGGCAGGAAATTAAGCAGGCAATTAGGCAGTTAATTAGGCAGGCAATTAGCAGTTAATTAGGCATGCAATTATGCAGGCAATTAGGCAGGCAATTAGGCATTTAATTAGGCAGGCAATTAGGCAGGCAATTAGGCAGTTAATTTGGCAGGCAATTAGGCAGGAAATTAGGCAGTTAATTAGGCAGGCAATTAGGCATTTAATTAGGCACGCAATTATGCAGGCAATTAGGCATTTAATTAGGCAGGCAATTAGGCAGTTAATTAGGGAGGCAATTAACAGTTAATTAGGCAGGCAATTAGGCAATTAATTAGGCAGTCAATTAGGCATTTAATTAAGCAGGCAATTAAGCATTTAAATAGGCAGGCAATTAGGGTGTTAATTAGGCAGTCAATTAGGCATTTAATTAAGCAGGCAATTAAGCATTTAAATAGGCAGGCAATTAGGGTGTTAATTAGGTAGTCAACTAGGCATTTAATTAAGCAGTTAATTAAGCAGGCAATTAGGCAGTTAATTAGGCAGGCAATTAGACAGGCAATTAGGCAGGCAAATTTTCAGGCAATTAAGCATTTAATTAGGCAGGCAATTAGGAAGTTAATTAGGCAGGCCATTAGGCAGAAAATTAGGCAGGCAATTAGGCAGTTAATTAGGCAGGCAATTAGGCAGGCAATTAGGCAGTTAATTTGGCAGGCAATTAGGAAGGCAATTAGGCAGGCAATTAGGCAGTTAATTAGGCAGGCAATTAGGCATTTAATTAGGCACGCAATTATGCAGGCAATTAGGCAGTTAATTAGGCAGGCGATTAGGCATTTAATTAGGCAGGCAATTAGGCAATTAATGAAGCAGGCAATTAGGCAGGCAATTAGGCAGTTAATTAGGCAGGCAATTAGGCATTTAATTAGGCAGGCAATTAGGCAGGCAATTAAGCAGGCAATTAGGCAGTTAATTAGGCAGGCGATTAGGCAGTTTATAAGGCAGGAAATTAGGCAGTTAATTAGGCAGGCAATATGGCAGGCTATTAGGCAGGCAATTAGGCAGTTAATTAGGCAGGCAATTGAGCAGGCAATTAGGCAGGCAATTAGGCATTTAATTAGGCAGGCAATTAGGCAGTTAATTTGGCAGGCAATTAGGCAGGCAATTAGGCAGGCAATTAGGCAGTTAATTAGGCAGGCAATTAGGCAATTAATTAAGCAGGAAATTATGCAGGCAATTAGGCAGGCAATAAGGCAGTTTGGTAAGCAAGCAATTGGGCAAGCAATTAGGCAGGCAATTAGGCAGGCAAGCAAGTAAAAATGGCAATTAGGCAGTTAATTAAGCAGGCCATTAGGCAGATAATTAGGCAGGCAATTAGGCAGATAATTAGGCAGGCAATTAGGCAGTTAATAAGGCAGGCAATTAGGTAGTTAATTAGGCAGGCAATTAGACAGGTTATTACGCAATTAATTAAGCAGGCAATAAGGCAGGCAATAAGGCAGTTAATTAGGCAGGCAATTAGGCATTTAATTAACAGGCAATTAGGCGTTTAAATAGGCAGGCAATTAGGGTGTTAATTAGGCAGTCAATTAGGCATTTAATTAAGCAGTTAATAAAGCAGGCAATTAGGCAGTTAATTAGGCAGGCAATTAGACAGGTAATTAGGCAGGAAATTAAGCAGGCAATTAGGCAGTTAATTAGGTAGGCAATTAGCAGTTAATTAGGCATGCAATTATGCAGGCAATTAGGCAGGCAATTAGGCATTTAATTAGGCAGGCAATTAGGCAGGCAATTAGGCAATTAATTTGGCAGGCAATTAGGAAGGCAATTAGGCAGGCAATTAGGCAGTTAATTAAGCAGGCAATTAGTCATTTAATTAGGCACGCAATTATGCAGGCAATTAGGCATTTAATTAGGCAGGCAATAAGGCAGGCAATTAGGCAGTTAATTAGGGAGGCAATTAACAGTTAATTAGGCAGGCAATTAGGCAATTAATTAAGCAGGAAATTATGCAGGCAATTGATCATTTAATTATGCAGGCAATTAGGCAGGCAATTAGGCAGTTAATTAGGCAGGCGATTAGGCAAGCAATTAATTAGGCAATTAGGCAGTCAATGAGGCAGTTAATTAAGCAAGCAATTAGGCAGTTAATTAGGCAGGCAATTAGGCAGTTGATTAGGCACGCAATTATGCAGGCAATTAGGCATTTAATTAGGCAGGCAATAAGGCTGGCAATTAGGCAGTTAATTAGGGAGGCAATTAACAGTTAATTAGGCAGGCAATTAGGCAATTAATTAAGCAGGAAATTATGCAGGCAATTGGGCATTTAATTATGCAGGCAATTAGGCAGGCAATTAGGCAGTTAATTAGGCAGGCAATTAGCCAGTTATAGGCAGGCAATTAGGCAGGCAATTAGGCAATTAATTAAGCAGGCAATTAGGCAGGCAATTAGGCAGTTACTTAGGCAGGCATTTAGGCAGTTAATTAGGCAGGCATTTAGGCAGGCAATTAGGCAGGCAATAAGGCAGTTAATTAGGCAGGCAATTAGGCAGTTGATTAGGCACGCAATTATGCATGCAATTAGGCTAGCAATTAAGCAGCTAATTTGGCAGGTAATTAGGCAGTTAATTAGGCAATTAATTAGGCAGGCAATTAGGCAGTTATAGGCAGGCAATTAGGCAGGCAATTAGGCTATTAATTAAGCAGGCAATTAGGCTGGCAATTTTGCAATTAATTAAGCTGGCAATCAGGCAATTAATTAAGCAGGAAATTATGCAGGCAATTAGGCATTCAATAAGGCAGTTAATTAGGCAGGCAATTAGGCAAGCAATTAGGCAGGCAATTAGACAGGCAATTAGGCAGGCAAATTTTCAGGCAATTAAGCATTTAATTAGGCAGGCAATTAGGAAGTTAATTAGGCAGGCCATTAGGCAGAAAATTAGGCAGGCAATTAGGCAGTTAATTAGGCAAGCAATTAGGCAGGCAATTAGGCAGTTAATTAGGCAGTTAATTAGGCAGACAATTAGGCAAGCAATAAATTAGGCAATTAGGCAGGCAATGAGGCAGTTAATTAAGCAAGCAATTTGGCAAGCAATTAGGCAGGCAATTAGGCAGATAATTAGGCAGGCAATTAGGCAGGCAATTATCCAGGCAATTAGGCAGGCAATTAGGCAGGCAATTAGGCAGGCAATTAGGCAGTTCATTAGGCAGGCAATTAGGCATTTAATTAGGCATTTAATTAGGCAGGCAATTAGGAAGTTAATTAGGCAGGCCATAAGGCAGATAATTAGGCAGGCAATTAGGCAGTTAATTAGGCAAGCAATAAGGCAGGCAATTAGGCAGTTAATTAGGCAGGCAATTAGGCAGGCAATTAGGCAGGCAATTAGCCAGGCAATTAGGCAGGCAATTAGGCAGGCAATTAGGCAGGCAATTAGGCAGTTCATTAGGCATGCAATTAGGCATTTAATTAGGCATTTAATTAGGCAGGCAATTAGGAAGTTAATTAAGCAGGCCATTAGGCAGATAATTAGGCAGGCATTTAGGCATTTAGGCATTTAATAAGGCAGGAAATGAGGCAGGCAATTAGGCAGGCAATTAGGCAGTTAATTAGGCAGGAAATTAGGCAGTTGATTAGGCACGCAATTATGCAGGCAATTAGGCATTTAATTAGGCTGGCAATAAGGCAGGCAATTAGGCAGTTAATTAGGGAGGCAATTAGGCAGGTAATTAGGCAGGCAATTAGGCAATTAATTAAGCAGGAAATTATGCAGGCAATTAGGCATTTAATTAGGCAGGCAATTAGGCAGGCAATTAGGCAGTTAATTTGGCAGGCAATTCGGCAGGCAATTAGGCAGTTAATTAGGCAGGCAATTAGGCATTTAATTAGGCACGCAATTATGCAGGCAATTAGGCATTTAATTAGGCAGGCAATTAGGCAGTTAATTAGGGAGGCAATAAACAGTTAATTAGGCAGTTAATTAGGCAAGCAATTAGGCAATTAATTAAGCAGGAAATTATGCAGGCAATTAGGCAGGCAATTAGGCAATTAATTAAGCAGGCAATTAGGCAGGCAATTAGGCAGGTAATTAGGCAGTTAATAAGGCAGGAAATTAGGCATTTACTTAGGCAGGCAATTAGGCAGGCAATTAAGCAGGCAATTAGGCAGTTAATTAGGCAAACAATTAGGCAGTTAATTAGGCAGGCAATTAGGCAGTTATTTAGGCAGGCAATTAGGCAAGCAATTAGGAAGGCAATTAGACAGGCAATTAGGCAGGCAAATTTTCAGGCAATTAAGCATTTAATTAGGCAGGCAATTAGGAAGTTAATTAGGCAGGCCATTAGGCAGAAAATTAGGCAGGCAATTAGGCAGTTAATTAGGCAAGCAATTAGGCAGGCAATTAGGCAGTTAATTAGGCAGACAATTAGGCAAGCAATTAATTAGGCAATTAGGCAGGCAATGAGGCAGTTAATAAAGCAAGCAATTAGGCAAGCAATAAGCAGGCAATAAGGCAGATAATTAGGCAGTTAATTAGGCAGGCAATTAGGCAGGCAATTAGGCAATTAATTCAGCAGGCTATTGGGCAGGCAATTAGGCAGTGAATTAGGCAGTTAATTAGGCAGTGAATTAGGCAGTTAATTAGGCAGGCAATTAGGCAGTTGATTAGGCACGCAATTATGCAGGCAATTAGGCAGGTACTTAAGCAGCTAATTTGGCAGGTAATTAGGCAGGCAATTAGGCATTTAAATAGGCAGGCAATTAGGCATTTAAATAGGCAGGCAATTAGGGTGTTAATTAGGCAGTCAATTAGGCATTTAATTAAGCAATGAATTAGGCAGGCAATTAGGCAGGCAATTAGGCAGTTAATTAGGCAGGAAATTAGGCAGTTGATTAGGCACGTAATTATGCAGGCAATTAGGCATTTAATTAGGCTGGCAATAAGGCAGGCAATTAGGCAGTTAATTAGGGAGGCAATTAGGCAGTTAATTAGGCAGGCAATTAGGCAATTAATTAAGCAGGAAATTATGCAGGCAATTAGGCAGGCAATAAGGCAGTTAGGTAAGCAAGCAATTAGGCAAGCAATTAGGCAGGCAATTAGGCAGGCCAGCAAGTAAAAATGGCAATTAGGCAGTTAATTAAGCAGGCCATTAGGCAGATAAGTGGCAGGCAATTAGGCAGTTAATAAGGCAGGCAATTAGGCAGTTAATAAAGCAGGCAATTAGGCAGGTTATTACGCAATTAATTAAGCAGGCAATCAGGCAGGCAATAAGGCAGTTAATTAGGCAGGCAATTAGGCATTTAATTAACAGGCAATTAGGCGTTTAAATAGGCAGGCAATTAGGGTGTTAATTAGGCAGTCAATTAGGCATTTAATTAAGCAGTTAATTAAGCAGGCAATTAGGCAGTTAATTAGGCAGGCAATTAGGCAGGTAATTAGGCAGGAAATTAAGCAGGCAATTAGGCAGTTAATTAGGCAGGCAATTAGCAGTTAATTAGGCATGCAATTATGCAGGCAATTAGGCAGGCAATTAGGCATTTAATTAGGCAGGCAATTAGGCAGGCAATTAGGCAGTTAATTTGGCAGGCAATTAGGCAGGAAATTAGGCAGTTAATTAGGCAGGCAATTAGGCATTTAATTAGGCACGCAATTATGCAGGCAATTAGGCATTTAATTAGGCAGGCAATTAGGCAGTTAATTAGGGAGGCAATTAACAGTTAATTAGGCAGGCAATTAGGCAATTAATTAGGCAGTCAATTAGGCATTTAATTAAGCAGGCAATTAAGCATTTAAATAGGCAGGCAATTAGGGTGTTAATTAGGCAGTCAATTAGGCATTTAATTAAGCAGGCAATTAAGCATTTAAATAGGCAGGCAATTAGGGTGTTAATTAGGTAGTCAACTAGGCATTTAATTAAGCAGTTAATTAAGCAGGCAATTAGGCAGTTAATTAGGCAGGCAATTAGACAGGCAATTAGGCAGGCAAATTTTCAGGCAATTAAGCATTTAATTAGGCAGGCAATTAGGAAGTTAATTAGGCAGGCCATTAGGCAGAAAATTAGGCAGGCAATTAGGCAGTTAATTAGGCAGGCAATTAGGCAGGCAATTAGGCAGTTAATTTGGCAGGCAATTAGGAAGGCAATTAGGCAGGCAATTAGGCAGTTAATTAGGCAGGCAATTAGGCATTTAATTAGGCACGCAATTATGCAGGCAATTAGGCAGTTAATTAGGCAGGCGATTAGGCATTTAATTAGGCAGGCAATTAGGCAATTAATGAAGCAGGCAATTAGGCAGGCAATTAGGCAGTTAATTAGGCAGGCAATTAGGCATTTAATTAGGCAGGCAATTAGGCAGGCAATTAAGCAGGCAATTAGGCAGTTAATTAGGCAGGCGATTAGGCAGTTTATAAGGCAGGAAATTAGGCAGTTAATTAGGCAGGCAATATGGCAGGCAATTAGGCAGGCAATTAGGCAGTTAATTAGGCAGGCAATTGAGCAGGCAATTAGGCAGGCAATTAGGCATTTAATTAGGCAGGCAATTAGGCAGTTAATTTGGCAGGCAATTAGGCAGGCAATTAGGCAGGCAATTAGGCAGTTAATTAGGCAGGCAATTAGGCAATTAATTAAGCAGGAAATTATGCAGGCAATTAGGCAGGCAATAAGGCAGTTTGGTAAGCAAGCAATTGGGCAAGCAATTAGGCAGGCAATTAGGCAGGCAAGCAAGTAAAAATGGCAATTAGGCAGTTAATTAAGCAGGCCATTAGGCAGATAATTAGGCAGGCAATTAGGCAGATAATTAGGCAGGCAATTAGGCAGTTAATAAGGCAGGCAATTAGGTAGTTAATTAGGCAGGCAATTAGGCAGGTTATTACGCAATTAATTAAGCAGGCAATAAGGCAGGCAATAAGGCAGTTAATTAGGCAGGCAATTAGGCATTTAATTAACAGGCAATTAGGCGTTTAAATAGGCAGGCAATTAGGGTGTTAATTAGGCAGTCAATTAGGCATTTAATTAAGCAGTTAATAAAGCAGGCAATTAGGCAGTTAATTAGGCAGGCAATTAGACAGGTAATTAGGCAGGAAATTAAGAAGGCAATTAGGCAGTTAATTAGGTAGGCAATTAGCAGTTAATTAGGCATGCAATTATGCAGGCAATTAGGCAGGCAATTAGGCATTTAATTAGGCAGGCAATTAGGCAGGCAATTAGGCAGTTAATTTGGCAGGCAATTAGGAAGGCAATTAGGCAGGCAATTAGGCAGTTAATTAGGCAGGCAATTAGTCATTTAATTAGGCACGCAATTATGCAGGCAATTAGGCATTTAATTAGGCAGGCAATAAGGCAGGCAATTAGGCAGTTAATTAGGGAGGCAATTAACAGTTAATTAGGCAGGCAATTAGGCAATTAATTAAGCAGGAAATTATGCAGGCAATTGGGCATTTAATTATGCAGGCAATTAGGCAGGTAATTAGGCAGTTAATTAGGCAGGCGATTAGGCAAGCAATTAATTAGGCAATTAGGCAGTCAATGAGGCAGTTAATTAAGCAAGCAATTAGGCAGTTAATTAGGCAGGCAATTAGGCAGTTGATTAGGCACGCAATTATGCAGGCAATTAGGCATTTAATTAGGCAGGCAATAAGGCTGGCAATTAGGCAGTTAATTAGGGAGGCAACTAACAGTTAATTAGGCAGGCAATTAGGCAATTAATTAAGCAGGAAATTATGCAGGCAATTGGGCATTTAATTATGCAGGCAATTAGGCAGGCAATTAGGCAGGCAATTAGGCAGTTAATTAGGCAGGCAATTAGCCAGTTATAGGCAGGCAATTAGGCAGGCAATTAGGCAATTAATTAAGCAGGCAATTAGGCAGGCAATTAGGCAGTTACTTAGGCAGGCATTTAGGCAGTTAATTAGGCAGGCATTTAGGCAGGCAATTAGGCAGGCAATAAGGCAGTTAATTAGGCAGGCAATTAGGCAGTTGATTAGGCACGCAATTAGGCAGTTGATTAGGCACGCAATTATGCAGGCAATTAGGCATTTAATTAGGCTGGCAAAAAGGCAGGCAATTAGGCAGTTAATTAGGGAGGCAATTAGGCAGGCAATTATCCAGGCAATTAGGCAGGCAATTAGGCAGGCAATTAGGCAGGCAATTAGGCAGTTCATTAGGCAGGCAATTAGGCAAGCAATAAATTAGGCAATTAGGCAGGCAATGAGGCAGTTAATTAAGCAAGCAATTAGGCAAGCAATTAGGCAGGCAATTAGGCAGATAATTAGGCAGGCAATTAGGCAGGCAATTATCCAGGCAATTAGGCAGGCAATTAGGCAGGCAATTAGGCAGGCAATTAGGCAGTTCATTAGGCAGGCAATTAGGCATTTAATTAGGCATTTAATTAGGCAGGCAATTAGGAAGTTAATTAGGCAGGCCATAAGGCAGATAATTAGGCAGGCAATTAGGCAGTTAATTAGGCAAGCAATAAGGCAGGCAATTAGGCAGTTAATTAGGCAGGCAATTAGGCAGGCAATTAGCCAGGCAATTAGGCAGGCAATTAGGCAGGCAATTAGGCAGGCAATTAGGCAGTTCATTAGGCAGGCAATTAGGCATTTAATTAGGCATTTAATTAGGCAGGCAATTAGGAAGTTAATTAAGCAGGCCATTAGGCAGATAATTAGGCAGGCATTTAGGCATTTAATAAGGCAGGAAATGAGGCAGGCAATTAGGCAGGCAATTAGGCAGTTAATTAGGCAGGAAATTAGGCAGTTGATTAGGCACGCAATTATGCAGGCAATTAGGCATTTAATTAGGCTGGCAAAAAGGCAGGCAATTAGGCAGTTAATTAGGGAGGCAATTAGGCAGGTAATTAGGCAGGCAATTAGGCAATTAATTAAGCAGGAAATTATGCAGGCAATTAGGCATTTAATTAGGCAGGCAATTAGGCAGGCAATTAGGCAGTTAATTTGGCAGGCAATTCGGCAGGCAATTAGGCAGTTAATTAGGCAGGCAATTAGGCATTTAATTAGGCACGCAATTATGCAGGCAATTAGGCATTTAATTAGGCAGGCAATTAGGCAGTTAATTAGGGAGGCAATAAACAGTTAATTAGGCAGTTAATTAGGCAAGCAATTAGGCAATTAATTAAGCAGGAAATTATGCAGGCAATTAGGCAGGCAATTAGGCAATTAATTAAGCAGGCAATTAGGCAGGCAATTAGGCAGGTAATTAGGCAGTTAATAAGGCAGGAAATTAGGCATTTACTTAGGCAGGCAATTAGGCAGGCAATTAAGCAGGCAATTAGGCAGTTAATTAGGCAAACAATTAGGCAGTTAATTAGGCAGGCTATAAGGCAGGCAATTAGGCAATTAATTCAGCAGGCTATTGGGCAGGCAATTAGGCAGTGAATTAGGCAGTTAATTAGGCAGGCAATTAGGCAGTTGATTAGGCACGCAATTATGCAGGCAATTAGGCAGGTACTTAAGCAGCTAATTTGGCAGGTAATTAGGCAGGCAATTAGGCATTTAAATAGGCAGGCAATTAGGCATTTAAATAGGCAGGCAATTAGGGTGTTAATTAGGCAGTCAATTAGGCATTTAATTAAGCAATGAATTAGGCAGTTTATTAGGCAGGCAATTAGGCAGGCAATTATGCAGTTACTTAGGCAGGCAATTAGGCAGTTAATAAGGCAGGCAATTAGGCAGTTATTAGGCATGCAATTATGCATGCAATTAGGCATGCAATTATGCATGCAATTAGGCATACAATTAGGCATTTAATTAGGCAGGCAATTAGGCAGTTAATTAGGAAATTAATTAAGCAACAATAAGGCAGTTAATTAGGCAGGCAAATAGGCAGGCAATTAGGCAGGCATTAAGCATTTAATTAGGCAGGCAATTAGGCAGGCAATTAAGCAGTTCATTAGGCAGGCAATTAGGCATTTAATTAGGCAAGCAATTAATTAGGCAATTAGGCAGTCAATGAGGCAGTTAATTAAGCAAGCAATTAGGCAGGCAATTAGGCAGATAATAAGGCAGGCAATTAGGCAGTTTATTAGGCAGGCAATTAGGCAGGCAATTAGGCAGTTAATTAAGCAGGCAAATAGGCAGGCAATTAGGCATTTAATTAGGCAGGCAATTAGGCAGGCAATTAGACAGTTAATTAGGCAGGCCATTAAGCATATAATATGGCAAATAATTAAGCAGGCAATTAGGCAGGTAATAAGGCAAATAATTAAGCAGGCAATTAGGCAGGAAATTATGCAATTAATTAAGCAGGCAATTAGGCAGGCATTTAATAAGGCAGGCAATTAGGCAGTGAATTAGGAAGGCAATTAGGCAGGTAATTAGGCAGCTAATTAGGCATTTAATTAGGCAATTAATTAAGCAGGCAATTAGGAATTTAAATAGGCAGGCAATTAGGGTGTTAATTAGGCAGTCAAATAGGCATTTATTATGCAAGCAATTAGGCAGGCAATTAGGCAATTGATTTAAGCAGGCAATTAGGCAGGCAATTAGGCAGTTAATTAGGCAGGCATTTAGGCAGTTGATTAGGCACGCAATTATGCAGGCAATTAAGCAGGCACTTAAGCAGCTAATTTGGCAGGTAATTAGGCAGGCAATTAGGCATTTAAATAGGCAGGCAATTAGGTATTTAAATAGGCAGGCAATTAGGGTGTTAATTAGGCAGTCAATTAGGCATTTAATTAAGCAGTTAATTAAGCAATGAATTAGGCAGTTTATTAGGCAGGCAATTAGGCAGGCAATTAGGCAGTTACTTAGGCAGGCAATTAGGCAGTTAATTAGGCAGGCAATTAGGCAGGCAATTAGGCAATTAATTAAGCAGGTAATTATGCAGGCAATTAGGCAGGTAATTAGGCAGTTAATTAGGCAGGCAATTAGCCATTTAATTAGACAGGCAATTAGGCAATAATTAAGCAGGAAATTATGCAGGCAATTAGGCAGGCAATAAGGCAGTTAGTAAAGCAAGCAATTAGGCAAGCAATAAGGCAGTAATTAGGTAGGCAATTAGGCAGTTAATTAGGCAGGCAATATGGCAGGCAATTAGGCAGGCAATTAGGCAGTTAATTAGGCAGGCAAATAGGCAGTTTATTAGGCAGGCAATTAGGCAGTTAATTAGGCAGGCAATATGGCAGGCATTTAGGCAGGCAATTAGGCATTTAATTAAGCAGGCAATTAGGCAATTAAATATGCAGGAAATTCGGGTGTTAATTAGGCAGTCAATTAGGCATTTATTTAGGCAGGCAAATAGGCAGGCAATTAGGCAATTAATTAAGCAGGCAATTGGGCAGGCAATTAGTCAGGCCATTAGGCAGTTAATTAGGCAGGCAATTATGCAGGCAATTAGGCAGGCAATTAAGCAGCTAATTTGGCAGGTAATTAGGCAGTTTATTAGGCAATTAATTAGGCAGGCAATTAGGCATTTAATTAGGCAGGCAATTAGGCAGTTAATTAGGCAGGCAATTAGGCAGTTAATTAGGCAGGCAATTAGGCATTTAATTAGGCAGGCAATTAGGCTGGCAATTAAGCAGGCAATAAGGCAGTTAATTAGGCAGGCAATTAGGCAGTTTATTAGGCAGGCAATTAGGCAGTTTATTAGGCAGGCAATTAGGCAGTTAATTAGGCAGGCAATATGGCAGGCAATTAGGCAGGCAATTAGGCAGGCAATTAGGCATTTAATTAAGCAGGCAATTAGGCAATTAAATATGCAGGAAATTCGGGTGTTAATTAGGCAGTCAATTAGGCATTTATTTAGGCAGGCAAATTGGCAGGCAATTAGGCATTTAATTAAGCAGGCGATTGGGCAGGCAATTAGTCAGGCCATTAGGCAGTTAATTAGGCAGGCAATTATGCAGGCAATATGGCAGGCAATTAAGCAGCTAATTTGGCAGGTAATTAGGCAGTTTATTAGGCAATTAATTAGGCAGGCAATTAGGCATTTAATTAGGCAGGCAATTAGGCATTTATTAGGCAGGCAATTAGGCAGTTAATTAGGCAGGCTATTAGGCAGTTAATTAGGCAGGCAATTAGGCATTTAATTAGGCAGGCAATTAGGCTGGCAATTAAGCAGGCAATAAGGCAGTTAATTAGGCAGGCAATTAGGCACTTTATTAGGCAGGCAATTAGGCAGTTAATTAGGCAGGCAATATGGCAGGCAATTAGGCAGGCAATTAGGCAAGCAATTAGGCAGGCAATAAGGCAGGCAATTAGGCAGTTAATTAGGCAGGCAAATAGGCAGGCAATTAGGCATTTAATTAGGCAGGTAATTAGGCAGTTAATTAGGCAGGCCATTAGGCAGATAATTAGGCAAATAATTAAGCAGGCAGTTAGGCAGGCAATTAGGCAGGCAATCAGGCAGGCAATGAGGCAGGCAATTAGGCAGGCAATTAGGCAGTTATTAGGCAGGAAATTAGGCAGTTGATTAGGCACGCAATTATGCAGGCAATTAGGCATTTAATTAGGCTGGCAATAAGGCAGGCAATTAGGCAGTTAATTAGGGAGGCAATTAGGCAGTTAATTAGGCTGGCAATTAGGCAATTAATTAAGCAGGAAATTATGCAGGCAATTAGGCAGGCAATAAGGCAGTTAGGTAAGCAAGCAATTAGGCAAGCAATTAGGCAGGCAATTAGGCAGGCAAGCAAGTAAAAATGGCAATTAGGCAGTTAATTAAGCAGGCCATTAGGCAGATAAGTGGCAGGCAATTAGGCAGTTAATAAGGCAGGCAATTAGGCAGTTAATTAGGCAGGCAATTAGGCATTTAATTAACAGGCAATTAGGCGTTTAAATAGGCAGGCAATTAGGGTGTTATTAGGCAGTCAATTAGGCATTTAATTAAGCAGTTAATTAAGCAGGCAATTAGGCAGTTAATTAGGCAGGCAATTAGGCAGGTTATTAGGCAGGAAATTAAGCAGGCAATTAGGCAGTTAATAAGGCAGGCAATTAGCAGTTAATTAGGCATGCAATTATGCAGGCAATTAGGCAGGCATTTAGGCATTTAATTAGGCAGGCAATTAGGCAGGCAATTAGGCAGTTAATTTGGCAGGCAATTAGGCAGGCAATTAGGCAGTTAATTAGGCAGGCAATTAGGCATTTAATTAGGCACGCAATTATGCAGGCAATTAGGCATTTAATTAGGCAGGCAATTAGGCAGTTAATTAGAGAGGCAATTAACAGTTAATTAGGCAGGCAATTAGGCAATTAATTAGGCAGTCAATTAGGCATTTAATTAAGCAGGCAATTAAGCATTTAAATAGGCAGGCAATTAGGGTGTTAATTAGGCAGTCAATTAGGCATTTAATTAGGCAGGCAATTAAGCAGTTATTTAGGCAGGCAATTATGCAGGCAATTAGGCAGGCAATTAAGCAGCTAATTTGGCAGGTAATTAGGAAGTTAATTAGGCAGTTAATTAGGCAGGCAATTAGGCATTTAATTAGGCAGGCAATTAGGCAGTTAATTATGACAGGCAATTAGAAATTTAATTAGGCAGGCAATTAGGCAGTTAATTAGGCAGGCAATTAGGCAATTAATTAAGCAGGCAATTAGGCAGGCAATTAGGCAGTTAATTAGGCAGGCAATTAGGCATTTAATTAGGCAGGCAATTAGGCAGGCAATTAAGCAGGCAATCAGGCAGTTAATTAGGCAGGCGATTAGGCAGTTTATAAGGCAGGCAATTAGGCAGTTAATTAGGCAGGCAATATGGCAGGCAATTAGGCAGGCAATTAGGCAGGCAATTAGGCAGGCAATTGAGCAGGCATTTACGCAATTAATTAAGCAGGAAATTATGCAGGCAATTGGGCATTTAATTATGCAGGCAAATAGGCAGGCAATTAGGCAGTTAATTAGGCAGGCAATTAGGCAGTTTTAGGCAGGCAATTAGGCAGGCAATTAGGCAATTAATTAAGCAGGCCATTAGGCTGGCAAATATGCAATTTATTAAGCTGGCAATCAGGCAATTAATTCAGCAGGAAATTATGCAGGCAATTAGGCATTCAATAAGGCAGTTAGTTAAGCAAGCAATAAGGCAAGCAATTAGGCAGGCAATTAGGCAGGCAATTAGGCAGTTAATTAGGCAGGCAATTAGGCAGTTAATTTGGGAGGCAATTAGGCAGTCAAAAAGGCAGGCAATTAGGCAGTTTATTAGGCAGGCAATTAGGCAGGCAAATAGGCAGGCAATTAGGCATTTATTAAGGCATTTAATTAAGCAGGCAATTAGGCATTTAAATAGGCAGGCAATTAGGGTGTTAATTAGGCAGTCAAATAGGCATTTAATTATGCAAGCAATTAGGCAGGCAATTAGGCAATTAATTAAGCAGGCAAATAGGCAGGCAATTAGGCAGGCAATTAGGCAGGCAATTAGGCAGTTAATTAGGCAGGCAATTAGGCAGTTGATTAGGCACGCAATTATGCATGTAATTAGGCTAGCAATTAAGCAGCTAATTTGGCTGGTAATTAGGCAGTTAATTAGGCAATTAATTAGGCAGTCAATTAGGCATTTAATTAAGCAGGCAATTAGATATTTAAATAGGCAGGCAATTAGGGTGTTAATTAGGCAGGCAATTAGGCAGTTATTTAGGCAAGCAATTAGGCAGTTAATTAGGAAGGCAATTAGGCAGGCAATTAGGCAATTAATTAAGCAGGCAATTAGGCAGGCAATAAGGCAGGTAATTAGGCAGTTAATAAGGCAGGAAATTAGGCATTTACTTAGGCAGGCAATTAGGCAGGCAATTAAGCAGGCAATTAGGCAGTTAATTAGGCAAACAATTAGGCAGTTAATTAGGCAGGCAATTAGGCAGTTAATTAGGCAGGCAATTAGGCAGTTAATTAGGCAGGCAATTAGGCAAGCAATTAGGCAGGCAATTAGACAGGCAATTAGGCAGGCAAATTTTCAGGCAATTAAGCATTTAATTAGGCAGGCAATTAGGAAGTTAATTAGGCAGGCCATTAGGCAGAAAATTAGGCAGGCAATTAGGCAGTTAATTAGGCAAGCAATTAGGCAGGCAATTAGGCAGTTAATTAGGCAGACAATTAGGCAAGCAATTAATTAGGCAATTAGGCAGGCAATGAGGCAGTTAATAAAGCAAGCAATTAGGCAGGCAATTAGGCAGATAATTAGGCAGATAATTAGGCAGGCAATTAGGCAGTTAATTAGGCAGGCAATTAGGCAGGCCATTAGGCAGTTAATTAGGCAGTTAATTATGCAGGCAATTAGGCAGGCAATTAGGCAGGCAATTAGGCAGTTAATAAGGCAGGCAAATTGGCAGTTATTAGGCATGCAATTATGCATGCAATTAGGCATACAATTAGGCATTTAATTAGGCAGGCAATTAGGCATGCAATTAGGCAGGCAATTAGGAAATTAATTAAGCAACAATTAGGCAGTTAATTAGGCAGGCAAATAGGCAGGCAATTAGGCAGGCATTAAGCATTTAATTAGGCAGGCAATTAGGCAGGCAATTAAGCAGTTCATTAGGCAGGCAATTAGGCATTTAATTAGGCAGGCAATTAGGAAGTTAATTAGGCAGGCCATTAGGCAGATAATTAGGCAGGCAATTAGGTAGTTAATTAGGCAGTTAATTAGGCAGGCAAATAGGCAGGCAATTAGGCATTTAATTAGGCAGGCAATTAGGCAGGCAATTAGACAGTTAATTAGGCAGGCCATTAAGCATATAATATGGCAAATAATTAAGCAGGCAATTAAGCAGTCAATTACGCAGTAAATAATGCAGGCAATTAGGCATTTAATTAGGCAGTTAATTAGGCAGGCAATTAGGCAGGCAATTAGGCAGTTATAGGCAGGCAATTAGGCAATTAATTAAGCAGGCAATTAGGCAGGCAATTAGGCAGTTACTTAGGCAGGCAATTAGGCAGTTAATTAGGCAGGCATTTAGGCAGGCAATTAGGCAGTTAATTAGGCAGGCAATTAGGCAGTTGATTAGGCACGCAATTATGCAGGCAATTAGGCAGGTACTTAAGCAGCTAATTTGGCAGGTAATTAGGCAGGCAATTAGGCATTTAAATAGGCAGGCAATTAGGCATTTAAATAGGCAGGCAATTAGGGTGTTAATTAGGCAGTCAATTAGGCATTTAATTAAGCAATGAATTAGGCAGTTTATTAGGCAGGCAATTAGGCAGGCAATTATGCAGTTACTTAGGCAGGCAATTAGGCAGTTAATAAGGCAGGCAATTAGGCAGTTATTAGGCATGCAATTATGCATGCAATTAGGCATACAATTAGGCATTTAATTAGGCAGGCAATTAGGCAGTTAATTAGGAAATTAATTAAGCAACAATAAGGCAGTTAATTAGGCAGGCAAATAGGCAGGCAATTAGGCAGGCATTAAGCATTTAATTAGGCAGGCAATTAGGCAGGCAATTAAGCAGTTCATTAGGCAGGCAATTAGGCATTTAATTAGGCAAGCAATTAATTAGGCAATTAGGCAGTCAATGAGGCAGTTAATAAAGCAAGCAATTAGGCAGGCAATTAGGCAGATAATTAGGCAATTGATTAAGCAGGCAATTAGGCAGGCAATTAGGCAGTTAATTAGGCAGGCATTTAGGCAGTTGATTAGGCACGCAATTATGCAGGCAATTAAGCAGGCACTTAAGCAGCTAATTTGGCAGGTAATTAGGCAGGCAATTAGGCATTTAAATAGGCAGGCAATTAGGTATTTAAATAGGCAGGCAATTAGGGTGTTAATTAGGCAGTCAATTAGGCATTTAATTAAGCAGTTAATTAAGCAATGAATTAGGCAGTTTATTAGGCAGGCAATTAGGCAGGCAATTAGGCAGTTACTTAGGCAGGCAATTAGGCAGTTAATTAGGCAGGCAATTAGGCAGGCAATTAGGCAATTGATTAAGCAGGCAATTAGGCAGGCAATTAGGCAGTTAATTAGGCAGGCATTTAGGCAGTTGATTAGGCACGCAATTATGCAGGCAATTAAGCAGGCACTTAAGCAGCTAATTTGGCAGGTAATTAGGCAGGCAATTAGGCATTTAAATAGGCAGGCAATTAGGTATTTAAATAGGCAGGCAATTAGGGTGTTAATTAGGCAGTCAATTAGGCATTTAATTAAGCAGTTAATTAAGCAATGAATTAGGCAGTTTATTAGGCAGGCAATTAGGCAGGCAATTAGGCAGTTACTTAGGCAGGCAATTAGGCAGTTAATTAGGCAGGCAATTAGGCAGGCAATTAGGCAATTAATTAAGCAGGTAATTATGCAGGCAATTAGGCAGGTAATTAGGCAGTTAATTAGGCAGGCAATTAGCCATTTAATTAGACAGGCAATTAGGCAATAATTAAGCAGGAAATTATGCAGGCAATTAGGCAGGCAATAAGGCAGTTAGTAAAGCAAGCAATTAGGCAAGCAATAAGGCAGTTAATTAGGTAGGCAATTAGGCAGTTAATTAGGCAGGCAATATGGCAGGCAATTAGGCAGGCAATTAGGCAGGCAATTAGGCAGTTAATTAGGCAGGCAAATAGGCAGTTTATTAGGCAGGCAATTAGGCAGTTAATTAGGCAGGCAATATGGCAGGCAATTAGGCAGGCAATTAGGCATTTAATTAAGCAGGCAATTAGGCAATTAAATATGCAGGAAATTCGGGTGTTAATTAGGCAGTCAATTAGGCATTTATTTAGGCAGGCAAATAGGCAGGCAATTAGGCAATTAATTAAGCAGGCAATTGGGCAGGCAATTAGTCAGGCCATTAGGCAGTTAATTAGGCAGGCAATTATGCAGGCAATTAGGCAGGCAATTAAGCAGCTAATTTGGCAGGTAATTAGGCAGTTTATTAGGCAATTAATTAGGCAGGCAATTAGGCATTTAATTAGGCAGGCAATTAGGCAGTTAATTAGGCAGGCAATTAGGCAGTTAATTAGGCAGGCAATTAGGCATTTAATTAGGCAGGCAATTAGGCTGGCAATTAAGCAGGCAATAAGGCAGTTAATTAGGCAGGCAATTAGGCAGTTTATTAGGCAGGCAATTAGGCAGTTTATTAGGCAGGCAATTAGGCAGTTAATTAGGCAGGCAATATGGCAGGCAATTAGGCAGGCAATTAGGCAGGCAATTAGGCATTTAATTAAGCAGGCAATTAGGCAATTAAATATGCAGGAAATTCGGGTGTTAATTAGGCAGTCAATTAGGCATTTATTTAGGCAGGCAAATTGGCAGGCAATTAGGCATTTAATTAAGCAGGCGATTGGGCAGGCAATTAGTCAGGCCATTAGGCAGTTAATTAGGCAGGCAATTATGCAGGCAATTAGGCAGGCAATTAAGCAGCTAATTTGGCAGGTAATTAGGCAGTTTATTAGGCAATTAATTAGGCAGGCAATTAGGCATTTAATTAGGCAGGCAATTAGGCATTTATTAGGCAGGCAATTAGGCAGTTAATTAGGCAGGCTATTAGGCAGGTTATTAGGCAGGCAATTAGGCATTTAATTAGGCAGGCAATTAGGCTGGCAATTAAGCAGGCAATAAGGCAGTTAATTAGGCAGGCAATTAGGCACTTTATTAGGCAGGCAATTAGGCAGTTAATTAGGCAGGCAATATGGCAGGCAATTAGGCAGGCAATTAGGCAGGCAATAAGGCAGGCAATTAGGCAGTTAATTAGGCAGGCAAATAGGCAGGCAATTAGGCATTTAATTAGGCAGGCAATTAGGCAGTTAATTAGGCAGGCCATTAGGCAGATAATTAGGCAAATAATTAAGCAGGCAGTTAGGCAGGCAATTAGGCAGGCAATCAGGCAGGCAATTAGGCAGGCAATTAGGCAGTTATTAGGCAGGAAATTAGGCAGTTGATTAGGCCCGCAATTATGCAGGCAATTAGGCATTTAATTAGGCTGGCAATAAGGCAGGCAATTAGGCAGTTAATTAGGGAGGCAATTAGGCAGTTAATTAGGCAGGCAATTAGGCAATTAATTAAGCAGGAAATTATGCAGGCAATAGGCAGGCAATAAGGCAGTTAGGTAAGCAAGCAATTAGGCAAGCAATTAGGCAGGCAATTAGGCAGGCAAGCAAGTAAAAATGGCAATTAGGCAGTTAATTAAGCAGGCCATTAGGCAGATAAGTGGCAGGCAATTAGGCAGTTAATAAGGCAGGCAATTAGGCAGTTAATTAGGCAGGCAATTAGGCATTTAATTAACAGGCAATTAGGCGTTTAAATAGGCAGGCAATTAGGGTGTTATTAGGCAGTCAATTAGGCATTTAATTAAGCAGTTAATTAAGCAGGCAATTAGGCAGTTAATTAGGCAGGCAATTAGGCAGGTAATTAGGCAGGAAATTAAGCAGGCAATTAGGCAGTTAATAAGGCAGGCAATTAGCAGTTAATTAGGCATGCAATTATGCAGGCAATTAGGCAGGCATTTAGGCATTTAATTAGGCAGGCAATTAGGCAGGCAATTAGGCAGTTAATTTGGCAGGCAATTAGGCAGGCAATTAGGCAGTTAATTAGGCAGGCAATTAGGCATTTAATTAGGCACGCAATTATGCAGGCAATTAGGCATTTAATTAGGCAGGCAATTAGGCAGTTAATTAGAGAGGCAATTAACAGTTAATTAGGCAGGCAATTAGGCAATTAATTAGGCAGTCAATTAGGCATTTAATTAAGCAGGCAATTAAGCATTTAAATAGGCAGGCAATTAGGGTGTTAATTAGGCAGTCAATTAGGCATTTAATTAGGCAGGCAATTAAGCAGTTATTTAGGCAGGCAATTATGCAGGCAATTAGGCAGGCAATTAAGCAGCTAATTTGGCAGGTAATTAGGAAGTTAATTAGGCAGTTAATTAGGCAGGCAATTAGGCATTTAATTAGGCAGGCAATTAGGCAGTTAATTATGACAGGCAATTAGAAATTTAATTAGGCAGGCAATTAGGCAGTTAATTAGGCAGGCAATTAGGCAATTAATTAAGCAGGCAATTAGGCAGGCAATTAGGCAGTTAATTAGGCAGGCAATTAGGCATTTAATTAGGCAGGCAATTAGGCAGGCAATTAAGCAGGCAATCAGGCAGTTAATTAGGCAGGCGATTAGGCAGTTTATAAGGCAGGCAATTAGGCAGTTAATTAGGCAGGCAATATGGCAGGCAATTAGGCAGGCAATTAGGCAGGCAATTAGGCAGGCAATTGAGCAGGCATTTACGCAATTAATTAAGCAGGAAATTATGCAGGCAATTGGGCATTTAATTATGCAGGCAAATAGGCAGGCAATTAGGCAGTTAATTAGGCAGGCAATTAGGCAGTTATAGGCAGGCAATTAGGCAGGCAATTAGGCAATTAATTAAGCAGGCCATTAGGCTGGCAAATATGCAATTTATTAAGCTGGCAATCAGGCAATTAATTCAGCAGGAAATTATGCAGGCAATTAGGCATTCAATAAGGCAGTTAGTTAAGCAAGCAATAAGGCAAGCAATTAGGCAGGCAATTAGGCAGGCAATTAGGCAGTTAATTAGGCAGGCAATTAGGCAGTTAATTTGGGAGGCAATTAGGCAGTCAAAAAGGCAGGCAATTAGGCAGTTTATTAGGCAGGCAATTAGGCAGGCAAATAGGCAGGCAATTAGGCATTTATTAAGGCATTTAATTAAGCAGGCAATTAGGCATTTAAATAGGCAGGCAATTAGGGTGTTAATTAGGCAGTCAAATAGGCATTTAATTATGCAAGCAATTAGGCAGGCAATTAGGCAATTAATTAAGCAGGCAAATAGGCAGGCAATTAGGCAGGCAATTAGGCAGGCAATTAGGCAGTTAATTAGGCAATTAATTAGGCAGTCAATTAGGCATTTAATTAAGCAGGCAATTAGATATTTAAATAGGCAGGCAATTAGGGTGTTAATTAGGCAGGCAATTAGGCAGTTATTTAGGCAAGCAATTAGGCAGTTAATTAGGAAGGCAATTAGGCAGGCAATTAGGCAATTAATTAAGCAGGCAATTAGGCAGGCAATAAGGCAGGTAATTAGGCAGTTAATAAGGCAGGAAATTAGGCATTTACTTAGGCAGGCAATTAGGCAGGCAATTAAGCAGGCAATTAGGCAGTTAATTAGGCAAACAATTAGGCAGTTAATTAGGCAGGCAATTAGGCAGTTAATTAGGCAGGCAATTAGGCAGTTAATTAGGCAGGCAATTAGGCAAGCAATTAGGCAGGCAATTATACAGGCAATTAGGCAGGCAAATTTTCAGGCAATTAAGCATTTAATTAGGCAGGCAATTAGGAAGTAAATTAGGCAGGCCATTAGGCAGAAAATTAGGCAGGCAATTAGGCAGTTAATTAGGCAAGCAATTAGGCAGTTAATTAGGCAGACAATTAGGCAAGCAATTAATTAGGCAATTAGGCAGGCAATGAGGCAGTTAATAAAGCAAGCAATTAGGCAGGCAATTAGGCAGATAATTAGGCAGGCAATTAGGCAGTTAATTAGGCAGGCAATTAGGCAGGCCATTAGGCAGTTAATTAGGCAGTTAATTATGCAGGCAATTAGGCAGGCAATTAGGCAGGCAATTAGGCAGTTAATAAGGCAGGCAAATTGGCAGTTATTAGGCATGCAATTATGCATGCAATTAGGCATACAATTAGGCATTTAATTAGGCAGGCAATTAGGCAGGCAATTAGGCAGGCAATTAGGAAATTAATTAAGCAACAATTAGGCAGTTAATTAGGCAGGCAAATAGGCAGGCAATTAGGCAGGCATTAAGCATTTAATTAGGCAGGCAATTAGGCAGGCAATTAAGCAGTTCATTAGGCAGGCAATTAGGCATTTAATTAGGCAGGCAATTAGGAAGTTAATTAGGCAGGCCATTAGGCAGATAATTAGGCAGGCAATTAGGTAGTTAATTAGGCAGTTAATTAGGCAGGCAAATAGGCAGGCAATTAGGCATTTAATTAGGCAGGCAATTAGGCAGGCAATTAGACAGTTAATTAGGCAGGCCATTAAGCATATAATATGGCAAATAATTAAGCAGGCAATTAAGCAGTCAATTACGCAGTAAATAATGCAGGCAATTAGGCATTTAATTAGGCAGTTAATTAGGCAGGCAATTAGGCAGGCAATTAGGCAGTTATAGGCAGGCAATTAGGCAATTAATTAAGCAGGCAATTAGGCAGGCAATTAGGCAGTTACTTAGGCATGCAATTAGGCAGTTAATTAGGCAGGCATTTAGGCAGGCAATTAGGCAGTTAATTAGGCAGGCAATTAGGCAGTTGATTAGGCACGCAATTATGCATGCAATTAGGCTAGCAATTAAGCAGCTAATTTGGCAGGTAATTAGGCAGTTAATTAGGCAATTAATTAGGCAGTCAATTAGGCATTTAATTAAGCAGGCAATTAAGCATTTAAATAGGCAGGCAATTAGGGTGTTAATTAGGCAGTCAATTAGGCATTTAATTAGGCAGGCAATTAGGCAGTTATTTAGGCAGGCAATTATGCAGGCAATTAGGCAGGCAATTAAGCAGCTAATTTGGCAGGTAATTAGGAAGTTAATTAGGCAGTTAATTAGGCAGGCAATTAGGCATTTAATTAGGCAGGCAATTAGGCAGTTAATTATGACAGGCAATTAGACATTTAATTAGGCAGGCAATTAGGCAGTTAATTAGGCAGGCAATTAGGCATTTAATTAGGCAGGCAATTATGCAGGCAATTAGGCAGGCAATTAGGCAGGCAATTGAGCTGGCATTTACGCAATTAATTAAGCAGGAAATTATGCAGGCAATTGGGCATTTAATTATGCAGGCAAATAGGCAGGCAATTAGGCAGTTAATTAGGCAGGCAATTAGGCAGTTATAGGCAGGCAATTAGGCAGGCAATTAGGCAATAATTAAGCTGGCAATCAGGCAATTAATTAAGCAGGAAATTATGCAGGCAATTAGGCAGGCATTTAGGCATTTAATTAGGCAGGCAATTAGGCAGGCAATTAGGCAGTTAATTTGGCAGGCAATTAGGCAGGCAATTAGGCAGTTAATTAGGCAGGCAATTAGGCATTTAATTAGGCACGCAATTATGCAGGCAATTAGGCATTTAATTAGGCAGGCATTTGGCAGTTAATTAGAGAGGCAATTAACAGTTAATAAGGCAGGCAATTAGGCAATTAATTAGGCAGTCAATTAGCATTTAATTAAGCAGGCAATTAAGCATTTAAATAGGCAGGCAATTAGGGTGTTAATTAGGCAGTCAATTAGGCATTTAATTAGGCAGGCAATTAAGCAGTTATTTAGGCAGGCAATTATTCAGGCAATTAGGCAGGCAATTAAGCAGCTAATTTGGCAGGTAATTAGGAAGTTAATTAGGCAGTTAATTAGGCAGGCAATTAGGCATTTAATTAGGCAGGCAATTAGGCAGTTAATTATGACAGGCAATTAGACATTTAATTAGGCAGGCAATTAGGCAGCTAATTAGGCAGGCAATTAGGCAATTAATTAAGCAGGCAATTAGGCAGGCAATTAGGCAGTTAATTAGGCAGGCAATTAGGCATTTAATTAGGCAGGCAATTAGGCAGGCAATTAAGCAGGCAATCAGGCAGTTAATTAGGCAGGCGATTAGGCAGTTTATAAGGCAGGCAATTAGGCAGTTAATTAGGCAGGCAATATGGCAGGCAATTAGGCAGGCAATTAGGCAGGCAATTAGGCAGTTAATTAGGCAGGCAATTGAGCAGGCATTTACGCAATTAATTAAGCAGGAAATTATGCAGGCAATTGGGCATTTAATTATGCAGGCAAATAGGCAGGCAATTAGGCAGTTAATTAGGCAGGCAATTAGGCAGTTATAGGCAGGCAATTAGGCAGGCAATTAGGCAATTAATTAAGCAGGCCATTAGGCTGGCAATTATGCAATTTATTAAGCTGGCAATCAGGCAATTAATTCAGCAGGAAATTATGCAGGCAATTAGGCATTCAATAAGGCAGTTAGTTAAGCAAGCAATAAGGCAAGCAATTAGGCAGGCAATTAGGCAGGCAATTAGGCAGTTAATTAGGCAGGCAATTAGGCAGTTAATTTGGGAGGCAATTAGGCAGTCAAAAAGGCAGGCAAATAGGCAGTTTATTAGGCAGGCAATTAGGCAGGCAAATAGGCAGGCAATTAGGCATTTATTAAGGCATTTAATTAAGCAGGCAATTAGGCATTTAAATAGGCAGGCAATTAGGGTGTTAATTAGGCAGTCAAATAGGCATTTAATTATGCAAGCAATTAGGCAGGCAATTAGGCAATTAATTAAGCAGGCAAATAGGCAGGCAATTAGGCAGGCAATTAGGCAGGCAATTAGGCAGTTAATTAGGCAGGCAATTAGGCAGTTGATTAGGCACGCAATTATGCATGTAATTAGGCTAGCAATTAAGCAGCTAATTTGGCTGGTAATTAGGCAGTTAATTAGGCAATTAATTAGGCAGTCAATTAGGCATTTAATTAAGCAGGCAATTAGATAATTAAATAAGCAGGCAATTAGGCAGGCAATTAGACAGTTAATTAGGCAGGCCATTAAGCATATAATATGGCAAATAATTAAGCAGGCAATTAAGCAGTCAATTACGCAGTAAATAATGCAGGCAATTAGGCATTTAATTAGGCAGTTAATTATGCAGGCAATTAGGCAGGCAATTAGGCAGGATTTAGGCAGTAAATAAGGCAGGCAATTAGGCAGTTATTAGGCATGCAATTATGCATGCAATTAGGCATACAATTAGGCATTCAATTAGGCAGGCAATTAGGCAGGCAATTAGGCAGTTAATTAGGAAATTAATTAAGCAACAATTAGGCAGTTAATTAGGCAGGCAAATAGGCAGGCAATTAGGCAGGCATTAGGCATTTAATTAGGCAGGCAATTAGGCAGGCAAATAAGCAGTTCATTAGGCAGGCAATTAGGCATTTAATTAGGCAGGCAATTAGGAAGTTAATTAGGCAGGCCATTAGGCAGATAATTAGGCAGGCAATTAGGCAGTTAATTAGGCAGTTAATTAGGCAGGCAAATAGGCAGGCAATTAGGCATTTATTTAGGCAGGCAATTAGGCAGGCCATTAGACAGTTAATTAGGCAGGCCATTAAGCATATAATATGGCAAATAATTAAGCAGGCAATTAAGCAGTCAATTACGCAGTAAATAATGCAGGCAATTAGGCATTTAATTAGGCAGTTAATTAGGCAGGCAATTAGGCAGTTATAGGTAGGCAATTAGGCAATTAATTAAGCAGGCAATTAGGCAGGCAATTAGGCAGTTACTTAGGCAGGCAATTAGGCAGTTAATTAGGCAGGCATTTAGACTGGCAATTAGGCAGGCATTTAGGCTGGCAATTAGGCAGGCAATAAGGCAGTTAATTAGGCAGGCAATTAGGCAGTTGATTAGGCACGCAATTATGCATGCAATTAGGCTAGCAATTAAGCAGATAATTTGGCAGGGATTAGGCAGTTAATTAGGCAATTAATTAGGCAGTCAATTAGGCATTTAATTAAGCAGGCAATTAGATATTTAAATAGGCAGGCAATTAGGGTGTTAATTAGGCAGGCAATTAGGCAGTTATTTAGGCAAGCAATTAGGCAGTTAATTAGGAAGGCAATTAGGCAGGCAATTAGGCAATTAATTAAGCAGGCAATTATGCAGGCAATTAGGCAGGTAATTAGGCAGTTAATAAGGCAGGAAATTAGGCATTTACTTAGGCAGGCAATTAGGCAGGCAATTAAGCAGGCAATTAGGCAGTTAATTAGGCAAACAATTAGGCAGTTAATTAGGCAGACAATTAGGCAGTTAATTAGGCAGGCAATTAGGCAAGCAATTAGGCAGGCAATTAGACAGGCAATTAGCTAGGCAAATTTTCAGGCAATTAAGCATTTAATTAGGCAGGCAATTAGAAAGTTAATTAGGCAGGCCATTAGGCAGGCAATTAGGCAGTTAATTAGGCAAGCAATTAGGCAGGCAATTAGGCAGTTAATTAGGCAGACAATTAGGCAAGCAATTAATTAGGCAATTAGGCAGGCAATGAGGCAGTTAATAAAGCAAGCAATTAGGCAAGCAATTAGGCAGGCAATTAGGCAGTTAATTAGGCAGGCAATTAGGCAGTTAATTTGGGAGGCAATTAGGCAGTCAAAAAGGCAGGCAATTAGGCAGTTAATTAGGCAGTCAATTAGGCAGGCAAATAGGCAGGCAATTAGGCATTTAATAAGGCATTTAATTAAGCAGGCAATTAGGCATTTAAATAGGTAGGCAATTAGGGTGTTAATTAGACAGTCAAATAGGCATTTAATTATGCAAGCAATTAGGCAGGCAATTAGGCAATTAATTAAGCAGGCAAATAGGCAGGCAATTAGGCAGGCAATTAGGCAGGCAATTAGGCAGTTAATTAGGCAGGCAATTAGGCAGTTGATTAGGCACGCAATTATGCATGTAATTAGGCTAGCAATTAAGCAGCTAATTTGGCTGGTAATTAGGCAGTTAATTAGGCAATTAATTAGGCAGTCAATTAGGCATTTAATTAAGCAGGCAATTAGATATTTAAATAGGCAGGCAATTAGGGTGTTAATTAGGCAGGCAATTAGGCAGTTATTTAGGCAAGCAATTAGGCAGTTAATTAGGAAGGCAATTAGGCAGGCAATTAGGCAATTAATTAAGCAGGCAATTAGGCAGGCAATTAGGCAGGTAATTAGGCACTTAATAAGGCAGGAAATTAGGCATTTACTTAGGCAGGCAATTAGGCAGGCAATTAGGCAGTTAATTAGGCAAACAATTAGGCAGTTAATTAGGCAGGCAATTAGGCAGTTAATTAGGCAGGCAATTAGGCAAGCAATTAGGCAAGCAATTAGGCAGGCAATTAGACAGGCAGTTAGGCAGGCAATTAGGCAGGCAAATTTTCAGGCAATTAAGCATTTAATTAGGCAGGCAATTAGGAAGTTAATTAGGCAGGCCATTAGGCAGAAAATTAGGCAGGCAATTAGGCAGTTAATTAGGCAAGCAATTAGGCAGGCAATTAGGCAGTTAATTAGGCAGACAATTAGGCAAGCAATTAATTAGGCAATTAGGCAGGCAATGAGGCAGTTAATAAAGCAAGCAATTAGGCAAGCAATTAGGCAGGCAATTAGGCAGATAATTAGGCAGGCAATTAGGCAGGTAATTAGGCAGGCAATTAGGCAGGCAATTAGGCAATTAATTAAGCAGGCAATTGGGCAGGCAATTAGGCAGGCCATTAGGCAGTTAATTAGGCAGTTAATTATGCAGGCAATTAGGCAGGCAATTAGGCAGGCAATTAGGCAGTAAATAAGGCAGGCAATTAGGCAGTTATTAGGCATGCAATTATGCATGCAATTAGGCATACAATTAGGCATTTAATTAGGCAGGCAATTAGGCAGGCAATTAGGCAGTTAATTAGGAAATTAATTAAGCAACAATTAGGCAGTTAATTAGGCAGGCAAATAGGCAGGCAATTAGGCAGGCATTAGGCATTTAATTAGGCAGGCAATTAGGCAGGCAAATAAGCAGTTCATTAGGCAGGCAATTAGGCATTTAATTAGGCAGGCAATTAGGAAGTTAATTAGGCAGGCCATTAGGCAGATAATTAGGCAGGCAATTAGGCAGTTAATTAGGCAGTTAATTAGGCAGGCAAATAGGCAGGCAATTAGGCATTTATTTAGGCAGGCAATTAGGCAGGCAATTAGACAGTTAATTAGGCAGGCCATTAAGCATATAATATGGCAAATAATTAAGCAGGCAATTAAGCAGTCAATTACGCAGTAAATAATGCAGGCAATTAGGCATTTAATTAGGCAGTTAATTAGGCAGGCAATTAGGCAGTTATAGGTAGGCAATTAGGCAATTAATTAAGCAGGCAATTAGGCAGGCAATTAGGCAGTTACTTAGGCAGGCAATTAGGCAGTTAATTAGGCAGGCATATAGGCTGGCAATTAGGCAGGCAATAAGGCAGTTATTTAGGCAGGCAATTAGGCAGTTGATTAGGCACGCAATTATGCATGCAATTAGGCTAGCAATTAAGCAGCTAATTTGGCAGGGATTAGGCAGTTAATTAGGCAATTAATTAGGCAGTCAATTAGGCATTTAATTAAGCAGGCAATTAGATATTTAAATAGGCAGGCAATTAGGGTGTTAATTAGGCAGGCAATTAGGCAGTTATTTAGGCAAGCAATTAGGCAGTTAACTAGGAAGGCAATTAGGCAGGCAATTAAGCAGGCAATTAGGCAGTTAATTAGGCAAACAATTAGGCAGTTAATTAGGCAGACAATTAGGCAGTTAATTAGGCAGGCAATTAGGCAAGCAATTAGGCAGGCAATTAGACAGGCAATTAGGCAGGCAAATTTTCAGGCAATTAAGCATTTAATTAGGCAGGCGATTAGAAAGTTAATTAGGCAGGCCATTAGGCAGGCAATTAGGCAGTTAATTAGGCAAGCAATTAGGCAGGCAATTAGCAGTTAATTAGGCAGACAATTAGGCAAGCAATTAATTAGGCAATTAGGCAGGCAATGAGGCAGTTAATAAAGCAAGCAATTAGGCAAGCAATAAGCAGGCAATAAGGCAGATTATTAGGCAGGCAATTAGGCAGTTAATTAGGCAGGCAATTAGGCAGGCAATTAGGCAATTAATTAAGCAGGCAATTGGGCAGGCAATTAGGCAGGCCATTAGGCAGTTAATTAGGCAGTTAATTATGCAGGCAATAAGGCAGGCAATTAGGCAGGCAATTAGGCAGTTAATAAGGCAGGCAATTAGGCAGTTATTAGGCATGCAATTATGCATGCAATTAGGCATACAATTAGGCATTTAATTAGGCAGGCAATTAGGCAGGCAATTAGGCAGTTAATTAGGAAATTAATTAAGCAACAATTAGGCAGTTAATTAGGCAGGCAAATAGGCAGGCAATTAGGCAGGCATTAAGCATTTAATAAGGCAGGCAATTAGGCAGGCAATTAAGCAGTTCATTAGGCAGGCAATTAGGCATTTAATTAGGCATTTAATTAGGCAGGCAATTAGGAAGTTAATTAGGCAGGCCATTAGGCAGATAATTAGGCAGGCAATTAGGCAGTTAATTAGATAGTTAATTAGGCAGGCAAATAGGCAGGCAATTAGGCATTTAATTTGGCAGGCAATTAGGCAGGCAATTAGACAGTTAATTAGGCAGGCCATTAAGCATATAATATGGCAAATAATTAAGCAGGCAATTAAGCAGTCAATTACGCAGTAAATAATGCAGGCAATTAGGCATTTAATTAGGCAGTTAATTAGGCAGGCAATTTGGCAGGCAATTAGGCAGTTATAGGCAGGCAATTAGGCAATTAATTAAGCAGGCAATTAGGCAGGCAATTAGGCAGTTACTTAGGCAGGCAATAAGGCATCCATTTAGGCAGGCAATTAGGCAGGCAATAAGGCAGTTAATTAGGCAGGCAATTAGGCAGTTGATTAGGCACGCAATTATGCATGCATTTAGGCTAGCAATTAAGCAGCTAATTTGGCAGGTAATTAGGCAGTTAATTAGGCAATTAATTAGGCAGTCAATTAGGCATTTAATTAAGCAGGCAATTAAGCATTTAAATAGGCAGGCAATTAGGGTGTTAATTAGGCAGTCAATTTGGCATTTAATTAGGCAGGCAATTAGGCAGTTAATTAGGCAGGCAATTAGGCAATTAATTAAGCAGGCAATTAGGCAGGCAATTAGGCAGGCAATTAGGCAGTTATTTAGGCAGGCAATTAGGCATTTAATTAGGCAGGCAATAAGGCAGGCAATTAGGCAGGCAATTAGGCAGTTAATTAGGCAGGCAATTGAGCAGGCATTTACGCAATTAATTAAGCAGGAAAATATGCAGGCAATTGGGCATTTAATTATGCAGGCAAATAGGCAGGCAATTAGGCAGTTAATTAGGCAGGCAATTAGGCAGTTAATTTGGGAGGCAATTAGGCAGTCAAAAAGGCAGGCAATTAGGCAATTAAATAGGCAGGCAATTAGGCAGGCAAATAGGCAGGCAATTAGGCATTTAATAAGGCATTTAATTAAGCAGGCAATTAGGCATTTAAATAGGCAGGCAATTAGGGTGTTAATTAGACAGTCAAATAGGCATTTAATTATGCAAGCAATTAGGCAGGCAATTAGGCAATTAATTAAGAAGGCAAATAGGCAGGCAATTAGGCAGGCAATTAGGCAGGCAATTAGGCAGTGAATGAGGCAGGCAATTAGGCAGTTAATTAGGCAGGCAATTAGGCAGTTTATTAGGCAGGCAATTAGGCAGTTAATTAGGCAGGCAATATGGCAGGCAATTAGGCAGGCAATTAGGCAGGCAATTAGGCAGGCAAATAGGCAGGCAATTAGGCATTTAATTAGGCAGGCAATAAGGCAGGCAATTAAGCAGTTAATTAGGCAGGCAATTAGGCAGTTGATAAGGCACGCAATTATGCAGGCAATTAGGCAGGCAATTAAGGAGCTAATTTGGCAGGTAATTAGGCAGTAAATTAGGCAATTAATTAGGCAGTCAATTAGGCATTTAATTAAGCAGGCAATTAGGCATTTAAATAGGCAGGCAATTAGGGTATTAATTAGGCAGTCAATTAGGCATTTAATTAGGCAGTTAATTAAGCAATGAATTAAGCAGTTAATTAGGCAGGCAATTAGGCAGGCAATTAGGCAGTTACTTAGGCAGGCAATTAGGCAGTTAATTAGGAAGGCAATTAGGCAGGCAATTAGGCAATAAATTAAGCAGGCAATTAGGCAGGCAATTAGGCAGGTAAATAGGCAGTTAATAAGGCAGGAAATTAGGCATTTATTTAGGCAGGCAATTAGGCAGGCAATTAAGCAGGCAATTAGGCAGTTAATTAGGCAAACAATTAGGCAGTTAATTAGGCAGGCAATTAGGCAGTTAATTAGGCAGGCAATTAGGCAAGCAATTAGGCAGGCAATTAGACAGGCAATTAGGCAGGCAAATTTTCAGGCAATTAAGCATTTAATTAGGCAGGCAATTAGGAAGTTAATTAGGCAGGCCATTAGGCAGAAAATAAGGCAGGCAATTAGGCAGTTAATTAGGCAAGCAATTAGGCAGGCAATTAGGCATTTAATTAGGCAGACAATTAGGCAAGCAATTAATTAGGCAATTAGGCAGGCAATGAGGCTGGCAATTAGGCAGTTAATTAGGCAGGCAATTAGGCAGGCAATTAGCCAGGCAATTAGGCAGGCAATTAGGCAGGCAATTAGGCAGGCAATTAGGCAGGCAATTAGGCAGTTCATTAGGCAGGCAATTAGGCATTTAATTAGGCATTTAATTAGGCAGGCAATTAGGAAGTTAATTAGGCAGGCCATTAGGCAGATAATTAGGCAGGCATTTAGGCATTTAATAAGGCAGGCAATTAGGCAGGCAATTAGGCAGTTAATTATGCAGGAAATTAGGCAGTTGATTGGGCACGCAATTATGCAGGCAATTAGGCATTTAATTAGGCTGGCAATAAGGCAGGCAATTAGGCAGTTAATTAGGGAGGCAATTAGGCATTTAATTAGGCAGGCAATTAGGCAATTAATTAAGCAGGAAATTATGCAGGCAATTAGGCAGGCAATAAGGCAGTTAGGTAAGCAAGCAATTAGGCAAGCAATTAGGCAGGCAATTAGGCAGGCAAGCAAGTAAAAATGGCAATTAGGCAGTTAATTAAGCAGGCCATTAGGCAGATAAGTGGCAGGCAATTAGGCAGTTAATAAGGCAGGCAATTAGGCAGTTAATAAGGCAGGCAATTAGGCAGGTTATTACGCAATTAATTAAGCAGGCAATCAGGCAGGCAATAAGGCAGTTAATTAGGCAGGCAATTAGGCATTTAATTAACAGGCAATTAGGCGTTTAAATAGGCAGGCAATTAGGGTGTTAATTAGGCAGTCAATTAGGCATTTAATTAAGCAGTTAATTAAGCAGGCAAATAATCAGTTAATTAGGCAGGCAATTAGGCAGGTAATTAGGCAGGAAATTAAGCAGGCAATTAGGCAGTTAATTAGGCAGGCAATTAGCAGTTAATTAGGCATGCAATTATGCAGGCAATTAGGCAGGCAATTAGGCATTTAATTAGGCAGGCAATTAGGCAGGCAATTAGGCAGTTAATTTGGCAGGCAATTAGGCAGGCAATTAGGCAGTTAATTAGGCAGGCAATTAGGCATTTAATTAGGCACGCAATTATGCAGGCAATTAGGCATTTAATTAGGCAGGCAATTAGGCAGTTAATTAGGGAGGCAATTAACAGTTAATTAGGCAGGCAATTAGGCAATTAATTAGGCAGTCAATTAGGCATTTAATTAAGCAGGCAATTAAGAATTTAAATAGGCAGGCAATTAGGGTGTTAATTAGGCAGTCAATTAGGCATTTAATTAGGCAGGCAATTAAGCAGTTATTTAGGCAGGCAATTATGCAGGCAATTAGGCAGGCAATTAAGCAGCTAATTTGGCAGGTAATTAGGAAGTTAATTAGGCAGGCAATTAGGCATTTAATTAGGCAGGCCATTAGGCAGTTAATTATGACAGGCAATTAGACATTTAATTAGGCAGGCAATTAGGCAGTTAATTAGGCAGGCAATTAGGCAATTAATTAAGCAGGCAATTAGTCAGGCAATTAGGCAATTAATTAGGCAGGCCATTAGGCATTTAATTAGGCAGACAATTAGGCAGGCAATTAAGCAGGCAATTAGGCAGTTAATTAGGCAGGCGATTAGGCAGTTTATAAGGCAGGCAATTAGGCAGTTAATTAGGCAGGCAATATGGCAGGCAATTAAGCAGGCAATTAGGCAGGCAATTAGGCAGTTAATTAGGCAGGCAATTGATTAGGCAATTAGGCAGGCAATTAGGCATTTAATTAGGCAAGCAATTAGGCAGGCCATTAGGCAGTTAATTTGGCAGGCAATTAGGCAGGCAATTAGGCAGGCAATTAGGCAGTTAATTAGGCAGTTAATTAGGCAGGCAATTAGGCAATTAATTAAGCAGGAAATTATGCAGGCAATTAGGCAGGCAATAAGGCAGTTAGGTAAGCAAGCAATTGGGCAAGCAATTAGGCAGGCAATTAGGCAGGCAAGCAAGTAAAAATGGCAATTAGGCAGTTAATTAAGCAGGCCATTAGGCAGATAATTAGGCAGGCAATTAGGCAGTTAATAAGGCAGGCAATTAGGTAGTTAATTAGGCAGGCAATTAGGCAGGTTATTACGCAATTAATTAAGCAGGCAATAAGGCAGGCAATAAGGCAGTTAATTAGGCAGGCATTTAGGCATTTAATTAACAGGCAATTAGGCGTTTAAATAGGCAGGCAATTAGGGTGTTAATTAGGCAGTCAATTAGGCATTTAATTAAGCAGTTAATAAAGCAGCAATTAGGCAGTTAATTAGGCAGGCAATTAGACAGGTAATTAGGCAGGAAATTAAGCAGGCAATTAGGCAGTTAATTAGGCAGGCAATTAGCAGTTAATTAGGCATGCAATTATGCAGGCAATTAGGCAGGCAATTAGGCATTTAATTAGGCAGGCAATTAGGCAGGAAATTAGGCAGTTAATTTGGCAGGCAATTAGGAAGGCAATTAGGCAGGCAATTAGGCAGTTAATTAGGCAGGCAATTAGGCATTTAATTTGGCAGGCAATTAGGCAGTTAATTAGACATTTAATTAGGCATTTAATTAGGCAGGCAATAAGGCAGTTAAATAGGCAGGCAATTAGGCAATTAATTAAGCAGGCAATTAGGCAGGCAATTAGGCAGTTAATTAGGCAGGCAATTAGGCATTTAATTAGGCAGGCAATTAGGCAGGCAATTAAGCAGGCAATTAGGCAGTTAATTAGGCAGGCAATTAGGCAGTTTATTAGGCAGGCAATTAGGCAGTTAATTAGGCAGGCAATATGGCAGGCAATTAGGCAGGCAATTAGGCAGGCAATTAGGCAGGCAAATAGGCATGCAATTAGGCATTTAATTAGGCAGGCAATAAGGCAGGCAATTAAGCAGTTAATTAGGCAGGCAATTAGGCAGTTGATAAGGCACGCAATTATGCAGGCAATTAGGCAGGCAATTAAGGAGCTAATTTGGCAGGTAATAAGGCAGTAAATTAGGCAATTAATAAGGCAGTCAATTAGGCATTTAATTAAGGAGGCAATTAGGCATTTAAATAGGCAGGCAATTAGGGTATTAATTAGGCAGTCAATTAGGCATTTAATTAGGCAGTTAATTAAGCAATGTATTAAGCAGTTAATTAGGCAGTTAATTAGGCAGGCAATTAGGCAGTTACTTAGGCAGGCAATTAGGCAGTTAATTAGGAAGGCAATTAGGCAGGCAATTAGGCAATAAATTAAGCAGGCAATTAGGCAGGCAATTAGGCAGGTAATTAGGCAGTTAATAAGGCAGGAAATTAGGCATTTATTTAGGCAGGCAATTAGGCAGGCAATTAAGCAGGCAATTAGGCAGTTAATTAGGCAAACAATTAGGCAGTTAATTAGGCAGGCAATTAGGCAGTTAATTAGGCAGGCAATTAGGCAAGCAATTAGGCAGGCAATTAGACAGGCAATTAGGCAGGCAAATTTTCAGGCAATTAAGCATTTAATTAGGCAGGCAATTAGGAAGTTAATTAGGCAGGCCATTAGGCAGGCAATTAGGCAGTTAATTAGGCAAGCAATTAGGCAGGCAATTAGGCAGTTAATTAGGCAGACAATTAGGCAAGCAAATAATTAGGCAATTAGGCAGGCAATGAGGCAGTTAATTAAGCAAGCAATTAGGCAAGCAATTAGGCAGGCAATTAGGCAGATAATTAGGCAGGCAATTAGGCAGTTAATTAGGCAGGCAATTAGGCAGGCAATTATCCAGGCAATTAGGCAGGCAATTAGGCAGGCAATTAGGCAGTTCATTAGGCAGGCAATTAGGCATTTAATTAGGCATTTAATTAGGCAGGCAATTAGGAAGTTAATTAGGCAGGCTTTTAGGCAGATAATTAGGCAGGCAATTAGGCAGTTAATTAGGCAAGCAATTAGGCAGGCAATTAGGCAGGCAATTAGCCAGGCAATTAGGCAGGCAATTAGGCAGTTATAGGCAGGCAATTAGGCAGGCAATTAGGCAGGCAATTAAGCAGCTAATTTGGCAGGTAATTAGGAAGTTAATTAGGCAGGCAATTAGGCATTTAATTAGGCAGGCAATTAGGCAGTTAATTATGACAGGCAATTAGTCATTTAATTAGGCAGGCAATTAGGCAGTTAATTAGGCAGGCAATTAGGCAATAAATTAAGCAGGCAATTAGGCAGTTAATTAGGCAGGCAATTAGGCATTTAATTAGGCAGGCAATTAGGCAGGCAATTAAGCAGGCAATTAGGCAGTTAATTAGGCAGGCGATTAGGCAGTTTATAAAACAGGCAATTAGGCAGTTAATTAGGCAGGCAATATGGCAGGCAATTAGGCAGGCAATTAGGCAGGCAATTAGGCAGTAATTAGGCAGGCAATTGAGCAGGCAATTAGGCAGGCAATTAGGCATTTAATTAGGCAGGCAATTAGGCAGGCAATTAGGCAGTTAATTAGGCAGGAAATTAAGCAGGCAATTAGGCAGTTTATTAGGCAGGCAATTAGCAGTTAATTAGGCATGCAATTATGCAGGCAATTAGGCAGGCAATTAGGCATTTAATTAGGCAGGCAATTAGGCAGGCAATTAGGCAGTTAATTTGGCAGGCAATTAGGAAGGCAATTAGGCAGGCAATTAGGCAGTTAATTAGGCAGGCAATTAGGCATTTAATTAGGCACGCAATTATGCAGGCAATTAGGCATTTAATTAGGCAGGCAATAAGGCAGGCAATTAGGCAGTTAATTAGGGAGGCAATTAACAGTTAATTAGGCAGGCAATTAGGCAATTAATTAAGCAGGAAATTATGCAGGCAATTAGGCAGGCAATTAGGGAGTTAATTAGGCAGGCGATTAGGCAAGCAATTAATTAGGCAATTAGGCAGTCATTGAGGCAGTTAATTAAACAAGCAATTAGGCAGTTAATTAGGCAGGCAATTAGGCAGTTCATTAGGCACGCAATTATGCAGGCAATTAGGCATTTAATTAGGCAGGCAATAAGGCAGGCAATTAGGCAGTTAATTAGGGAGGCAATTAGCAGTTAATTAGGCAGGCAATTAGGCAATTAATTAAGCAGGAAATTATGCAGGCAATTGTGCATTTAATTATGCAGGCAATTAGGCAGGCAATTAGGCAGGCAATTAGGCAGTTAATTAGGCAGGCAATTAGGCAGTTATAGGCAGGCAATTAGGCAATTAATTAAGCAGGCAATTAGGCAGGCAATTAGGCAGTTACTTAAGCAGGCAATTAGGCAGTTAATTAGGCAGGCAATAAGGCAATTAATTAAGCAGGCAATTAGGGAGGCAATTAGGCAGGTAATTAGGCAGTTAATTAGGTAGACAATTAGGCATTTAAATAGGCAGGCAATTAGGCAGGCAATTAAGCAGTCAATTACGCAGTAAATAATGCAGGCAATTAGGCATTTAATTAGGCAGTTAATTAGGCAGGCAATTAGGCAGTTATAGGCAGGCAATTAGGCAGGCAATTAGGCAATTAATTAAGCAGGCAATTAGGCAGGCAATTAGGCAGTTACTTAGGCAGGCATTTAGGCAGTTAATTAGGCAGGCATTTAGGCAGGCAATTAGGCAGGTAATAAGGCAGTTAATTAGGCAGGCAAATAGGCAGTTGATTAGGCACGCTATTATGCATGCAATTAGGCTAGCAATTAAGCAGCTAATTTGGCAGGTAATTAGGCAGTTAATTAGGCAATTAATTAGGCAGGCAATTAGGCAGTTATAGGCAGGCAATTAGGCAGGCAATTAGGCAATTAATTAAGCAGGCAATTAGGCTGGCAATTTTGCAATTAATTAAGCTGGCAATCAGGCAATTAATTAAGCAGGAAATTATGCAGGCAATTAGGCATTCAATAAGGCAGTTAGTTAAGCAAGCAATAAGGCAAGCAATTAGGCAGGCAATTAGGCAGGCAATTAGGCAGTTAATTAGGCAGGCAATTAGGCAGTTAATTTGGGAGGCAATTAGGCAGTCAAAAAGGCAGGCAATTAGGCAGTTAATTAGGCAGTCAATTAGGCAGGCAAATAGGCAGGCAATTAGGCATTTAATAAGGCATTTAATTAAGCAGGCAATTAGGCATTTAAAGAGGTAGGCAATTAGATTGTTAATTAGACAGTCAAATAGGCATTTAATTATGCAAGCAATTAGGCAATTAATTAAGAAGGCAAATAGGCAGGCAATTAGGCAGGCAATTAGGCAGGCAATTAGGCAGTTAATGAGGCAGGCAATTAGGCAGTTGATTAGGCACGCAATTATGCATGCAATTAGACTAGCAATTAAACTGCTAATTTGGCTGGTAATTAGTCATTTAATTAGGCAATTAATTAGGCAGTCAATTAGGCATTTAATTAAGAAGGCAATTAGATATTTAAATAGGCAGGCAATTAGGGTGTTAATTAGGCAGTCAATTAGGCATTTAATTAGGCAGGCAATAAGGCAGTTAATTAGTCAGGCAATTATGCAGGCAATTAGGCAGGCAATTAAGCAGCTAATTTGGCAGGTAATTAGGCAGTTAATTAGGCATGTAATTAGGCAGGCAATTAGGCAGGCAATTAGGCATTTAATTTGGCAGGCAATTAGGCAGTTAATTAGACAGTTAATTAGGCATTTAATTAGGCAGGCAATAAGGCAGTTAAATAGGCAGGCAATTAGGCAATTAATTAAGCAGGCAATTAGGCAGGCAATTAGGCAGTTAATTAGGCAGGCAATTAGGCATTTAATTAGGCAGGCAATTAGGCAGTTAATTAGGCAGGCAATTAGGCAGTTAATAAGCAAGGCAATTAGGCAGTTTATTAGGCAGGCAATTAGGCAGTTAATTAGGCAGGCAATATGGCAGGCAATTAGGCAGGCAATTAGGCAGGCAATTAGCCAGGCAAATAGGCAGGCAATTAGGCATTTCATTGGGCAGGCAATAAGGCAGGCAATTAAGCAGTTAATTAGGCAGGCAATTAGGCAGTTGATAAGGCACGCAATTATGCAGGCAATTAGGCAGGCAATTAAGCAGCTAATTTGGCAGGTAATTAGGCAGTTAATTAGGCAATTAATTAGGCAGTCAATTAGGCATTTAATTAAGCAGGCAGTAAGGCATTTAAATAGGCAGGCAATTAGGGTATTAATTTGGCAGTCAATTAGGCATTTAATTAGGCAGTTAATTAAGCAATGAATTAAGAAGTTAATTAGGCAGGCAATTAGGCAGGCAATTAGGCAGTTACTTAGGCAGGCAATTAGGCAGTTAATTAGGAAGGCAATTAGGCAGGCAATTAGGCAATAAATTAAGCAGGCAATTAGGCATGCAATTAGGCAGGTAATTAGGCAGTTAATAAGGCAGGAAATTAGGCATTTATTTAGGCAGGCAATTAGGCAGGCAATTAAGCAGGCAATTAGGCAGTTAATTAGGCAAACAATTAGGCAGTTAATTAGGCATGCAATTAGGCAGTTAATTAGGCAGGCAATTAGGCAAGCAATTAGGCAGGCAATTAGACAGGCAAATTTTCAGGCAATTAAGCATTTAATTAGGCAGGCAATTAGGAAGTTAATTAGGCAGGCCATTAGGCAGAAAATTAGGCAGGCAATTAGGCAGTTAATTAGGCAAGCAATTAGGCAGGCAATTAGGCAGTTAATTAGGCAGACAATTAGGCAAGCAAAAAATAGGCAATTAGGCAGGCAATGAGGCAGTTAATAAAGCAAGCAATTAGGCAGGCAATTAGGCAGGCAATTAGGCAGATAATTAGGCAGGCAATAAAGCAGTTAATTAGGCAGGCAATTCGGAAGTTTATTAGGCAGGCCATTAGGCAGATAATTAGGCAGGCAATTAGGCAGTTAATTAGGCAAGCAATTAGGCAGGCAATTAGGCATTTAATTAGGCACGCAATTAGGCAAGCAATTAATTAGGCAATTAGGCAGTCAATGAAGCAGTTAATTAAGCAAGCAATTAGGCAAGCAATTAGGCAGGCAATTAGGCAGATAATTAGGCAGACAATTAGGCAGTTTATTAGGCAGGCAATTAGCAGGCAATTAGGCAGTTAATTAGGCAGGCAAATAGGCAGGCAATTAGGCATTTAATTAGGCAGGCAATTAGGCAGGCAATTAGACAGTTAATTATGCAGGCCATTAAGCATATAATTAGGCAAATAATTAAGCAGGCAATTAGGCAGGTAATAAGGCAATTAATTAAGCAGGCAATTAGGCAGGCAATTAGGCAGGAAATAATGCAATTAATTAAGCAGGCGATTAGGCAGGCATTTAATAAGGCAGGCAATTAGGCCGGCAATTAGGCAGGCAATTAGGCAGTGAATTAGGCAGTTAATTAGGCAGGCAATTAGGCAGTTGATTAGGCACGCAATTATGCAGGGAATTAGGCAGGTACTTAAGCAGCTAATTTGGCAGGTAATTAGGCAGGCAATTAGGCTTTTAAATAGGCAGGCAATTAGGCATTTAAATAGGCAGGCAATTAGGGTGTTAATTAGGCAGTCAATTAGGCATTTAATTAAGCAATGAATTAGGCAGTTTATTAGGCAGGCAATTAGGCAGGCAATTATGCAGTTACTTAGGCAGGCAATTAGGCAGTTAATAAGGCAGGCAATTAGGCAGTTATTAGGCATGCAATTATGCATGCAATTAGGCATACAATTAGGCATTTAATTTGGCAGGCAATTAGGCAGGCAATTAGGCATTTAATTAGGAAATTAATTAAGCAACAATAAGGCAGTTAATTAGGCAGGCAAATAGGCAGGCAATTAGGCAGGCATTAAGCATTTAATTAGGCAGGCAATTAGGCAGGCAATTAAGCAGTTCATTAGGCAGGCAATTAGGCATTTAATTAGGCATTTAATTAGGCAGGCAATTAGGAAGTTAATTAGGCAGGCCATTAGGCAGATAATTAGGCAGGCAATTAAGCAGTTAATTAGGCAAGCAATTAGGCAGGCAATTAGGCATTTAATTAGGCACGCAATTAGGCAAGCAATTAATTAGGCAATTAGGCAGTCAATGAGGCAGTTAATTAAGCAAGCAATTAGGCAGGCAATTAGGCAGGCAATTAGGCAGATAATAAGGCAGGCAATTAGGCAGTTTATTAGGCAGGCAATTAGGCAGGCAATTAGGCAGTTAATTAAGCAGGCAAATAGGCAGGCAATTAGGCATTTAATTAGGCAGGCAATTAGGCAGGCAATTAGACAGTTAATTAGGCAGGCCATTAAGCATATAATATGGCAAATAATTAAGCAGGCAATTAGGCAGGTAATAAGGCAAATAATTAAGCAGGCAATTAGGCAGGAAATTATGCAATTAATTAAGCAGGCAATTAGGCAGGCATTTAATAAGGCAGGCAATTAGGCAGGCAATTAGGCAGTGAATTAGGAAGGCAATTAGGCAGGCAATTAGGCAGGCAATTAGGCATTTAATTAGGCAATTAATTAAGCAGGCAATTAGGCATTTAAATAGGCAGGCAATTAGGGTGTTAATTAGGCAGTCAAATAGGCATTTATTATGCAAGCAATTAGGCAGGCAATTAGGCCATTGATTAAGCAGGCAATTAGGCAGGCAATTAGGCAGTTAATTAGGCAGGCATTTAGGCAGTTGATTAGGCACGCAATTATGCAGGCAATTAAGCAGGCACTTAAGCAGCTAATTTGGCAGGTAATTAGGCAGGCAATTAGGCATTTAAATAGGCAGGCAATTAGGTATTTAAATAGGCAGGCAATTAGGGTGTTAATTAGGCAGTCAATTAGGCATTTAATTAAGCAGTTAATTAAGCAATGAATTAGGCAGTTTATTAGGCAGGCAATTAGGCAGGCAATTAGGCAGTTACTTAGGCAGGCAATTAGGCAGTTAATTAGGCAGGCAATTAGGAAGGCAATTAGGCAATTAATTAAGCAGGTAATTATGCAGGCAATTAGGCAGGTAATTAGGCAGTTAATTAGGCAGGCAATTAGCCATTTAATTAGACAGGCAATTAGGCAATAATTAAGCAGGAAATTATGCAGGCAATTAGGCAGGCAATAAGGCAGTTAATTAGGTAGGCAATTAGGCAGTTAATTAGGCAGGCAATATGGCAGGCAGTTAGGCAGGCAATTAGGCAGGCAATTAGGCAGTTAATTAGGCAGGCAAATAGGCAGTTTATTAGGCAGGCAATTAGGCAGTTAATTAGGCAGGCAATATGGCAGGCAATTAGGCAGTCAATTAGGCATTTATTTAGGCAGACAAATAGGCAGGCAATTAGGCTATTAATTAAGCAGGCAATTGGGCAGGCAATTAGTCAGGCCATTAGGCAGTTAATTAGGCAGGCAATTAGGCAGTTAATTAGGCAGGCAATTAGGCAGTTAATTAGGCAGGCCATTAGGCAGATAATTAGGCAAATAATTAAGCAGGCAATTAGGCAGGCAATCAGGCAGGCAATGAGGCAGGCAATTAGGCAGGCAATTAGGCAGTTATTAGGCAGGAAATTAGGCAGTTGATTAGGCACGCAATTATGCAGGCAATTAGGCATTTAATTAGGCTGGCAATAAGGCAGGCAATTAGGCAGTTAATTAGGGAGGCAATTAGGCAGTTAATTAGGCAGGCAATTAGGCAATTAATTAAGCAGGAAATTATGCAGGCAATTAGGCAGGCAATAAGGCAGTTAGGTAAGCAAGCAATTAGGCAAGCAATTAGGCAGGCAATTAGGCAGGCAAGCAAGTAAAAATGGCAATTAGGCAGTTAATTAAGCAGGCCATTAGGCAGATAAGTGGCAGGCAATTAGGCAGTTAATAAGGCAGGCAATTAGGCAGTTAATTAGGCAGGCAATTAGGCATTTAATTAACAGGCAATTAGGCGTTTAAATAGGCAGGCAATTAGGGTGTTAATTAGGCAGTCAATTAGGCATTTAATTAAGCAGGTAATTAAGCAGGCAATTAGGCAGTTAATTAAGCAGGCAATTAAACAGTTAATTAGGCAGGCAATTAGGCAGGCAATTAGGCAGGAAATTAAGCAGGCAATTAGGCAGTTAATAAGGCAGGCAATTAGCAGTTAATTAGGCATGGAATTATGCAGGCAATTAGGCAGGCATTTAGGCATTTAATTAGGCAGGCAATTAGGCAGTTAATTTGGCAGGCAATTAGGCAGGCAATTAGGCAGTTAATTAGGGAGGCAATTAACAGTTAATTAGGCAGGCAATTAGGCAATTATTAGGCAGTCAATTAGGCATTTAATTAAGCAGGCAATTAAGCATTTAAATAGGCAGGCAATTAGGGTGTTAATTAGGCAGTCAATTAGGCATTTAATTAGGCAGGCAATTAAGCAGTTATTTAGGCCAGCAATTATGCAGGCAATTAGGCAGGCAATTAAGCAGCTAATTTGGCAGGTAATTAGGAAGTTAATTAGGCAGTTAATTAGGCAGGCAATTAGGCATTTAATTAGGCAGGCAATTAGGCAGTTAATTATGACAGGCAATTAGACATTTAATTAGGCAGGCAATTAGGCAGTTAATTAGGCAGGCAATTAGGCAATTAATTAAGCAGGCAATTAGGCAGGCAATTAGGCAGTTAATTAGGCAGGCAATTAGGCATTTAATTAGGCAGGCAATTAGGCAGGCAATTAAGCAGGCAATCAGGCAGTTAATTAGGCAGGCGATTAGGCAGTTTATAAGGCAGGCAATTAGGCAGTTAATTAGGCAGTCAATATGGCAGGCAATTAGGCAGGCAATTAGGCAGGCAATTAGGCAGGCAATTAGGCAGTTAATTAGGCAGGCAATTGAGCAGGCATTTACGCAATTAATTAAGCAGGAAATTATGCAGGCAATTGGGCATTTAATTATGCAGGCAAATAGGCAGGCAATTAGGCAGTTAATTAGGCAGGCAATTAGGCAGTTAATTTGGGAGGCAATTAGGCAGTCAAAAAGGCAGTCAATTAGGCAGTTTATTAGGCAGGCAATTAGGTAGGCAAATAGGCAGGCAATTAGGCATTTAATAAGGCATTTAATTAAGCAGGCAATTAGGCATTTAAATAGGCAGGCAATTAGGGTGTTAATTAGGCAGTCAAATAGGCATTTAATTATGCAAGCAATTAGGCAGGAAATTAGGTACTTAATTAAGCAGGCAAATAGGCAGGCAATTAGGCAGGCAATTAGGCAGGCAATTAGGCAGTTAATTAGGCAGGCAATTAGGCAGTTGATTAGGCACGCAATTATGCATGTAATTAGGCTAGCAATTAAGCAGCTAATTTGGCTGGTAATTAGGCAGTTAATTAGGCAATTAATTAGGCAGTCAATTAGGCATTTAATTAAGCAGGCAATTAGATATTTAAATAGGCAGGCAATTAGGGTGTTAATTAGGCAGGCAATTAGGCAGTTATTTAGGCAAGCAATTAGGCAGTTAATTAGGAAGGCAATTAGGCAGGCAATTAGGCAGGCAATTAGGCAGTTAATTAGGCAAACAATTAGGCAGTTAATTAGGCAGGCAATTAGGCAGTTAATTAAGCAGGCAATTAGGCAAGCAATTAGGCAGGCAATTAGACAGGCAATTAGGCAGGCAAATTTTCAGGCAATTAAGCATTTAATTAGGCAGGCAATTAGGAAGTTAATTAGTTAGGCCATTAGGCAGAAAATTAGGCAGGCAATTAGGCAGTTAATTAGGCAAGCAATTAGGCAGGCATTTAGGCAGTTAATTAGGCAGACAATTAGGCAAGCAATTAATTAGGCAATTAGGCAGGCAATGAGGCAGTTAATAAAGCAAGCAATTAGGCAAGCAATTAGGCAGACAATTAGGCAGATAATTAGGCAGGCAATTAGGCAGTTAATTAGGCAGGCAATTAGGCAGGCAATTAGGCAATTAATTAAGCAGGCAATTGGGCAGGCAATTAGGCAGGCCATTAGGCAGTTAATTAGGCAGTTAATTATGCAGGCAATTAGGCAGGCAATTAGGCAGGCAATTAGGCAGTTAATAAGGCAGGCAAATAGGCAGTTATTAGGCATGCAATTATGCATGCAATTAGGCATACAATTAGGCATTTAATTAGGCAGGCAATTAGGCAGGCAATTAGGCAGTTAATTAGGAAATTAATTAAGCAACAATTAGGCAGTTAATTAGGCAGGCAAATAGGCAGGCAATTAGGCAGTTAATTAGGCAAGCAAATAGGCAGGCAATTAGGCATTTAATTAGGCAGGCAATTAGGCAGGCAATTAGACAGTTAATTAGGCAGGCCATTAAGCATATAATATGGCAAATAATTAAGCAGGCAATTAAGCAGTCAATTACAAAGTAAATAATGCAGGCAATTAGGCATTTAATTAGGCAGTTAATTAGGCAGGCAATTAGGCAGGCAATTAGGCAGTTATAGGCAGGCAATTAGGCAATTAATTAAGCAGGCAATTAGGCAGGCAATTAGGCAGTTACTTAGGCAGGCAATTAGGCAGTTAATTAGGCAGGCATTTAGGCAGGCAATTAGGCAGTTAATTAGGCAGGCAATTAGGCAGTTGATTAGGCAGGCAATTAGGCAGTTAATTAGGCAGTTAATTAGACAGGCAAATAGGCAGGCAATTAGGCATTTAATTAGGCAGGCAATTAGGCAGGCAATTAGACAGTTAATTAGGCAGGCCATTAAGCATATAATATGGCAAATAATTAAGCAGGCAATTAAGCAGTCAATTACGAAGTAAATAATGCAGGCAATTAGGCATTTAATTAGGCAGTTAATTAGGCAGGCAATTAGGCAGGCAATTAGGCAGTTATAGGCAGGCAATTAGGCAATTAATTAAGCAGGCAATTAGGCAGGCAATTAGGCAGTTACTTAGGCAGGCAATTAGGCAGTTAATTAGGCAGGCATTTAGGCAGGCAATTAGGCAGTTAATTAGGCAGGCAATTAGGCAGTTGATTAGGCACGCAATTATGCATGCAATTAGGCTAGCAATTAAGCAGCTAATTTGGCAGGTAATTAGGCAGTTAATTAGGCAATTAATTAGGCAGTCAATTAGGCATTTAATTAAGCAGGCAATTAAGCATTTAAATAGGCAGGCAATTAGGGTGTTAATTAGGCATTCAATTAGGCATTTAATTAGGCAGGCAATTAGGCAGTTATTTAGGCAGGCAATTATGCAGGCAATTAGGCAGGCAATTAAGCAGCTAATTTGGCAGGTAATTAGGAAGTTAATTAGGCAGTTAATTAGGCAGGCAATTAGGCATTTAATTAGGCAGGCAATTAGGCAGTTAATTATGACAGGCAATTAGACATTTAATTAGGCAGGCAATTAGGCAGTTAATTAGGCTGGCAATTAGGCATTTAATTAGGCAGGCAATTATGCAGGCAATTAGGCAGGCAATTAGGCAGGCAATTGAGCAGGCATTTACGCAATTAATTAAGCAGGAAATTATGCAGGCAATTGGGCATTTAATTATGCAGGCAAATAGGCAGGCAATTAGGCAGTTAATTAGGCAGGCAATTAGGCAGTTATAGGCAGGCAATTAGGCAGGCAATTAGGCAATAATTAGGCAGGCAATTTGGCTGGCAATTTTGCAATTAATTAAGCTGGCAATCAGGCAATTAATTAAGCAGGAAATTATGCAGGCAATTAGGCATTCAATAAGGCAGTTAGTTAAGCAAGCAATAAGGCAAGCAATTAGGCAGGCAATTAGGCAGGCAATTAGGCAGTTAATTAGGCAGGCAATTAGGCAGTTAATTTGGGAGGCAATTAGGCAGTCAAAAAGGCAGGCAATTAGGCAGTTAATTAGGCAGGCAATTAGGCAGGCAAATAGGCAGGCAATTAGGCATTTAATAAGGCATTTAATTAAGCAGGCAATTAGGCATTTAAATAGGTAGGCAATTAGGGTGTTAATTAGACAGTCAAATAGGCATTTAATTATGCAAGCAATTAGGCAGGCAATTAGGCAATAAATTAAGAAGGCAAATAGGCAGGCAATTAGGCAGGCAATTAGGCAGGCAATTAGGCAGTTAATGAGGCAGGCAATTAGGCAGTTGATTAGGCACGCAATTATGCATGCAATTAGGCTAGCAATTAAGCAGCTAATTTGGCTGGTAATTAGGCAGTTAATTAGGCAATTAATTAGGCAGTCAATTAGGCATTTAATTAAGAAGGCAATTAGATATTTAAATAGGCAGGCAATTAGGGTGTTAATTAGGCAGTCAATTAGGCATTTAATTAGGCAGGCAATAAGGCAGTTAATTAGGCAGGCAATTATGCAGGCAATTAGGCAGGCAATTAAGCAGCTAATTTGGCAGGTAATTAGGCAGTTAATTAGGCAGTTAATTAGGCAGGCAATTAGGCATTTAATTTGGCAGGCAATTAGGCAGTTAATTAGACATTTAATTAGGCATTTAATTAGGCAGGCAATAAGGCAGTTAAATAGGCAGGCAATTAGGCATTTAATTAGGCAGGCAATTAGGCAGGCAATTAGGCAGGCAATTAGGCAGGCAAATAGGCAGGAAATTAGGCATTTAATTAGGCAGGCAATAAGGCAGGCAATTAAGCAGTTAATTAGGCAGGCAATTAGGCAGTTGATAAGGCACGCAATTATGCAGGCAATTAGGCAGGCAATTAAGGAGCTAATTTGGCAGGTAATTAGGCAGTTAATTAGGCACGCAATTATGCATGCAATTAGGCTAGCAATTAAGCAGCTAATTTGGCAGGTAATTAGGCAGTTAATTAGGCAATTAATTAGGCAGTCAATTAGGCATTTAATTAAGCAGGCAATTAGATATTTAAATAGGCAGGCAATTAGGGTGTTAATTAGGCAGGCAATTAGGCAGTTATTTAGGCAAGCAATTAGGCAGTTAATTAGGAAGGCAATTAGGCAGGCAATTAGGCAATTAATTAAGCAGGCAATTAGGCAGGCAATTAGGCAGGTAATTAGGCAGTTAATAAGGCAGGAAATTAGGCATTTACTTAGGCAGGCAATTAGGCAGGCAATTAAGCAGGCAATTAGGCAGTTAATTAGGCAAACAATTAGGCAGTTAATTAGGCAGGCAATTAGGCAGTTAATTAGGCAGGCAATTAGGCAAGCAATTAGGCAGGCAATTAGACAGGCAATTAGGCAGGCAAATTTTCAGGCAATTAAGCATTTAATTAGGCAGGCAATTAGGAAGTTTATTAGGCAGGCCATTAGGCAGAAAATTAGGCAGGCAATTAGGCAGTTAATT
>NW_026963073.1:0-15000 GCF_032445375.1 Bacillus rossius redtenbacheri | reverse complement strand
TTGCGCGCCTGCTGCCTTCCTTGGATGTGGTAGCCGTTTCTCAGGCTCCCTCTCCGGAATCGAACCCTGATTCCCCGTTACCCGTTACAACCATGGTAGGCGCAGAACCTACCATCGACAGTTGATAAGGCAGACATTTGAAAGATGCGTCGCCGGTACGGAGACCGTGCGATCAGCACAAAGTTATCCAGAGTCACCAAAGCAAACGGACGCAGACGAGCCACGCCGATTGGTTTTGATCTAATAAAAGCATCCCTCCCATTTCTGGTCGGGACTCAGTTCAGCATGTATTAGCTCTAGAATTACCACAGTTATCCAAGTCATGTGGTACGATCTAAGGAACCATAACTGATTTAATGAGCCATTCGCGGTTTCACCTTATTTTGGCTTGCACTTAGACATGCATGGCTTAATCTTTGAGACAAGCATATGACTACTGGCAGGATCAACCAGGGAGCTGCTAGCAGCTTTTTTTTTCGTTCGGAGGAACCTCCCGGGTCCGCAGAGCACCGGGTCCGAATCTTATGATGTACATTTTTTTTTCCTTCTGTATCAACAAGTACGGGGGCGACTTCCCAATATCGACACCCGCTTTGCAATTGCAAAGTCTTTCCTTCCATCTCTAATTAATTTTCCTAGGGAGTAGGCGAGGCCAAACTTCCAAGGCTTTCACTGGCGAATATATCGCGCTCTTAGAAACTCGCATGGTACTTGGCGAGTGGATTTCAAATTATATGATCGGTGCCCACATTCGGGCGCGGCCCACTGCGGGAGCAGACCGTTGGCCCGTGGGCTCGCTGTGAACTAATTTGCCCACTGGTCCGAAAAGTATTCATTTCTAAACACCTTTGGCCAGGGCTGAAGACCGCGACTAACCCCTTTGAAACTTGTCTCTCAGGGAGCTGCGATCCATCAAACATTTCATTGTTAACAGAGGGGAACCATTACTTGGTTAAGACGATAGGACACGCGTTCCCCACCATTTCGCATCCAATCGAATTGCCGCACAAGAGCTCGTTACCTGAGAAAGGTATAGCATTGGCTCGCAGCTAGTGTATTGCAGTTCAGACAGATAGGCCACTTTAGATAGTTCTTAGTGTTCACAGTTATCACCAAGACTAGACCCATATGGATTTAATTCTTCAAGGAGCAGCGGTCCACCAATAAGAGAGATGAAGACATGTTTTCGGATGGCCACAACGCCCCCTCGCCACCCAAATGTGCATGTTTTAAGTGTACATTGGGAGTCGACGGAACATCGGGAGTCCGCTTGCTTTCTCCGGATCAGCTGCCACCCCCCTGATCTACCAGATAGACAAGAACATGTCTTCTCCACCAATCTCATCCACCGAAGCTCCGATCATGGCTTCTTCTACCTTTATACTGATATACCCCCACGGAGCAACATGCGGGCAAGGGAACTCTTGCTACCCTTCAGTAAAGCAGGTATCTCTTATAGATGGTGACTGCACCTTGGCCAGGATTGAAGACCGCGACTAACCCCTTTGAAACTTGTCTCTCAGGGAGCTGCGATCCATCAAACATTTCATTGTTAACAGAGGGGAACCATTACTTGGTTAAGACGATAGGACACGCGTTCCCCACCATTTCGCATCCAATCGAATTGCCGCACAAGAGCTCGTTACCTAAGAAAGGTATAGCATTGGCTCGCAGCTAGTGTATTGCAGTTCAGACAGATAGGCCACTTTAGATAGTTCTTAGTGTTCACAGTTATCACCAAGACTAGACCCATATGGAATTAATTCTTCAAGGAGCAGCGGTCCACCAATAAGAGAGATGAAGACATGTTTTCGGATGGCCACAACGCCCCCTCGCCACCCAAATGTGCATGTTTCAAGTGTACATTGGGAGTCGACGGAACATCGGGAGTCCGCTTGCTTTCTCCGGATCAGCTGCCACCCCCCTGATCTACCAGATAGACAAGAACATGTCTTCTCCGCCAATCTCATCCACCGAAGCTCCGATCATGGCTTCTTCTACCTTTATACTGATATACCCCCACGGAGCAACATGCGGGCAAGGGAACTCTTGCTACCCTTCAGTAAAGCAGGTATCTCTTATAGATGGTGACTGCACCTTGGCCAGGATTGAAGACCGCGACTAACCCCTTTGAAACTTGTCTCTCAGGGAGCTGCGATCCATCAAACATTTCATTGTTAACAGAGGGGAACCATTACTTGGTTAAGACGACCGGACACGCGTTCCCCACCATTTCGCATCCAATCGAATCGCCGCACAAGAGCTCGTTACCTGAGAAAGGTATAGCATTGGCTCGCAGCTTGTGTATTGCAGTTCAGACAGATAGGCCACTTTAGATAGTTCTTCGTGTTCACAGTTAAGACCACGGCTAGACCCATATGGAATTAATTCTTCAAGGAGCAGCGGTACACCAAGCATTTCATTGTGTACTAGAAAGCACCTCTACCATGTAACAAACATACGACCACCAAATTTCTGCTTACTTCCCCCAGCGGATAGTATTTGCTAGTATCATCCACAAAGTAAATCAATTTTTTCAATGTACCGCTTCTTGGGGGAACTGGGCATGAATCAATCAAGCATTTTGAGGTAGCATGTCCGCTTCACCGCGAGGTGCTCTGAATACCATTATACATTCTTTTTCATCATCCACTTTCAGACCACTACAAGACCCATACTGAATTAATTCCTCAAGGAGCTGCAGTCCACAAAACATTTTACTGTGTACTAGAGGGCACCTCCACCATGTAACAGAAAACATACAACCTTCTTAATTTAATTCTGCATTGTTTCCCAGACGATTTGTTAGCCATACAACAGTACCATCCACAGTAATTCACCTCTTTGAAATCCAATGCATTGTAGAGAAACTGAGGTGGTAGCATTCAAACCGTTCTGTAATGTTAATTCTGCTTCATAGAAAGGTGCTACAGGTTCCACAATAATTAATTGGATATTTTTGCAATATATATAGGGCGAGAAAACTCGGGGGGACTCCCTTTTCATTTATGTACATATTCTTTCCATATTGCAAATAATTCCAATTTTTCCCGATTGCATGTCCCCCTAATATACCCAAAATGGGCCTATCGATGGGTTCACAAAGGTACCCAAAATATGAGATTTTGACTGAAAGAGGCTGGCTAACTTCCGGGAACATGATCATAGGAAATAGGTCAAAATCCCGAATCGCAGTTGTTTACGAACAACCACGAACGGAGACTTAAAATAACCTATAAGGCTGGAATTCATGGGGCCTGTATAACAGGCATTTACACAGACTCTCGGGAGGGAGGGCTCTGTGGCCGGGAGAATTTTCTGGCTCCCCGCCCGAAACTTTTCAGAGTCCCTAATGCCTGCTTGAATGTGAATAAGCAGAGCCCGGTAGCTGATATTTTGCCGGGGTGTGGAGGCCCCGGTCGCCGCCAAATTCCTCTGGTCACAGCTTGTGTTAATACACATGTTAATTTTACATGCAAACCACCAATGACAATTTTCCTCGGCCGCGGAGGCCTCGGTCGCCGCCAGAATTTTCTGGTTCCCGCTCAATATATTGCAGAGTCCTGCAGGCCTGCTTCTGTAGGAATATGCAGAGCCCGGTAGCTGATATTTTGCCGGGGTGAGGAGGCCTCGGTCGCCGCCAAATTCCTCTCATCCCAGCTTGTGTTAATACACATGTTAATTTTACATGCAAAACCACCAATTACCATTTCCTCGGCCGCGGAGGCCTCGGTCGCCGGGAGATTTTCCTGGCTCCCCGCTCAATATACTGCACAGTCCCGCAGGCCTGTCTCCAGTGGAATACACACAGTCCGAGAGCCGAAAATTTGCCGGGGTGTGGAGGCCTCGGTCGCCAACAGATTGCCATAGGCTCTGGCTGCAATATTTACCGTGTATTTTTTCCCTCCAGAGACACCACTACACCCTATATAACCCAAAATGGGCCTTGACGCGTGTACACGCGGAGCCCGAGCGCCGAGAGTTCTCCCGGCCGCGGAGGCCTCGGTCGCCGGGAGAATTTCAACGGCCCCTGCTCGAAATTTTTCTAAGTCCAGAATGCCTGCTTCTCCCAGCCTGTGTTAATACACATGTTAATTTAACATGTAAAATCACCAAGGACCATTTCCTCGGCCGCGGAGGCCTCGGTCACCGCCAGAATTTTCTGGCTGCCCGCTCCCCATGGGTAGACGCGCTGCCCAAGCGCCGAGAGTTCTCCCGGCCGCGGAGGCCTCGGTCGCCGGGAGAATTTCTCCGGCCCCTGCTCGAAATTTTTCAAAGTCCAGAATGCCTGCTTCTCCCAGCATGTGTTAATACACATGTTAATTTAACATGTAATATTACCAATGACCTTTTCCTCGGCCGCGGAGGCCTCGGTCGCCGCCAGAATTTTCTGGCTGCCCGCTCCCCATGGGTAGACGCGGAGCCCGAGCGCCGAGAGTTCTCCCGGCCGCGGAGGCCTCGGTCGCCGGGAGAATTTCTCCGGCCCCTGCTCGAAATTTTTCAAAGTCCAGAATGCCTAGTTCTCCCAGCCTGTGTTAATACACATGTTAATTTAACATGTAAAATTACCAAGGATTATTATCCCGGCCGCAGAGGCCTCGGTCGCCGCCAGAAATTTCTGGCTCCCCGCTCAATGTATTGCAGAGTCCCGCAGGCTTGCTTCTCCAAGCCTGTGTTAATACACATGTTAATTTAACATGTAAAATTACAGAGGATTATTTCCCCGGCCGCGGAGGCCTCGGTCGCCGCCAGAATTTTCTGGCTGCCCGCTCAATGTATTGCAGAGTCCCGCAGGCTTGCTTCTCCAAGCCTGTGTTAATACACATGTTAATTTAACATGCAAAATCACCAATGACAAATTCCTCGGCCGCGGAGGCCTCGATCGCCGGGAAAATGTTCTGGCTCCCTGCTCGAATTTTTTTTCTAAGTCCCGATTCGCTATTACAGGCTGGCGCACGGAGTCCGAGGGGCGTAAATATGCCGGGTAGTGGTGCCTTCCGTCGCCGAGACATTTTACAATTGCCTGGGAGCAGTATTTAACATGTTAATTTTTTCCCCTCGTGACACCACTACCCCCTATATAACGCAAAATGGGCCTTGCCAAGGGGGCGCGCAACGCCCGAGCGCGGGCGTTTTTCCCGGCCGCCGAGACCTCCATCGCCGGGAGAATGTCTTCAGCTATTTGCTAGATTTCCCGATTCGCCCCGCACGACAAACAACCACGAACGAGGTGGTTTTCGAGAGTTCTCCCGGCCGCGGAGGCCTCGGTCGCAGGGAGAATTTCCCTGGCCCCTGCTCGAAATTTTTCTAAGTCCAGAATGCCTGCATCTCCCAGCCTGTGTTAAAACACATGTTAATTTAACATGTAAAATTACCAATGACCATCTTCCTCGGCCGCAGAGGCCTCGGTCGCAGCCAGAATTTTCTGGCTCCCTGCTCAATATATTGCAGAGTCCCGCATGCTTGCTTCTCCAAGCCTGTGTTAATACACATGTTAATTTAACATGTAAAATTACCGAGGATTATTTCCCCGGCCGCGGAGGCCTCGGTCGCCGCCAGAAATTTCTGGCTCCCCGCTCAATATATTGCAGCGACCCGCAGGCTTGCTTCTCCCAGCCTGTGTTAATACACATGTTAATTTAACATGTAAAATCACCAAGGACCATTTCCTCGGCCGCGGAGGCCTCGGTCGCCGCCAGAATTTTCTGGCTGCCCGCTCCCCATGTGTAGACGCGGAGCCCGAGCGCCGAGAGTTCTCCCGGCCGCGGAGGCCTCGTAGCCGGGAGAATTTCTCGGGCCCCTGCTCGAAATTTTTCTAAGTCCAGAATGCCTGCTTCTCCCAGCCTGTGTTAATACACATGTTAATTTAACATGTAATTTTACCAATGACCTTTTCCTCGGCCGCGGAGGCCTCGGTCGCCGCCAGAATTTTCTGGCTCCCGGCTCAATATATTACAGAGTCCCGCAGGCCTGTCTCCAGTGGAATACACACAGTCCGAGAGCCGAAAATTTGCCGGGGTGTGGAGGCCTCGGTCGCCAACAGATTGCCATAGGCTCTGGCTGCAATATTTACCGTGTATTTTTTCCCTCCAGAGACACCACTACCCCCTATAAAACCCAAAATAGGCCTTGCGGTGGGTACACGCAGAGCCCGAGCGCCGAAGTTCTCCCGGCCGCGGAGGCCTCGGTCGCCGGGAGAATTTCTCCGGCCCCTGCTCGAAATTTTTCAAAGTCCAGAATGCCTGCTTCTCCCAGCCTGTGTTAATACACATGTTAATTTAACATGTTAAATTATCGAGGATTATTTCCCCGGCCGTGGAGGCCTCGGTCGCCGCCAGAATTTTCTGGCTCCCCGCTCAATATATTGCAGAGTCCCGCAGGCTTGCTTCTCCCAGCCTGTGTTAATACACATGTTAATTTAACATGTAAAATCACCGAGGACCATTTCCTCGGCCGCGGAGGCCTCGGTCGCCGCCAGAATTTTCTGGCTCACCTCTCAATGTATTGCAGAGTCCCGCAGGCTTGGTTCTCCAAGCCTGTGTTAATACACATGTTAATTTAACATGTAAAATTACCGAGGATTATTTCCCCGGCCGCGGAGGCCTCGGTCGCCGCCAGAATTTTCTGGCTCCCCGCTCAATGTATTGCAGAGTCCCGCAGGCTTGGTTCTCCAAGCCTGTGTTAATACACATGTTAATTTAACATGTAAAATTACCGAGGATTATTTCCCCGGCCACGGAGGCCTCGGTCGCCGACAGAATTGTCTGGCTCCCTGCTCGAATTTTTTCTAAGTCCCGATTCGCTATTACAGGCTGGCGCACGGAGTCAGAGGGGCGGGAATTCGCCGGGTAGTGGTGCCTTCCGTCGCCGAGACATTTTTCTATTGCCTGGAAGCTGTATTTAACATGTTAATTTTTTCCCCCTCGGGACACCACTACCCCCTATATAACCCAACATGGGCCTTGCCGCGGGTACACGCGGAGCCCGAGCGCCGAGTGTTCTCCCGGCCGCGGAGGCCTCGGTCGCCGGGAGAATTTCTCCGGCCCCTGCTCGAAATTTTTCAAAGTCCAGAATGCCTGCTTCTCCCAGCCTGTGTTAATACACATGTTAATTTAACATGTTAAATTACCGAGGATTATTTCCCCGGCCGTGGAGGCCTCGGTCGCCGCCAGAATTTTCTGGCTCCCCGCTCAATATATTGCAGAGTCCCGCAGGCTTGCTTTTCCCAGCCTGTGTTAATACACATGTTAATTTAACATGTAAAATTACCAATGACCATTTCCTCGGCCGCAGAGGCCTCGGTCGCCGCCAGAATTTTCTGGCTCCCCGCTCAATGTATTGCAGAGTCCCGCAGGCATGCTTCTCCAAGCCTGTGTTAATACACATGTTAATTTAACATGTTAAATTACCGAGGATTATTTCCCCGGCCGTGGAGGCCTCGGTCGCCGCCAGAATTTTCTGGCTCCCCGCTCAATATATTGCAGAGTCCCGCAGGCTTGCTTTTCCCAGCCTGTGTTAATACACATGTTAATTTAACATGTAAAATCACCAAGGACCATTTCCTCGGCCGCGGAGGCCTCGGTCGCCGCCAGAATTTTCTGGCTTCCCGCTCCCCATGGGTAGACGCGGAGCCCGAGCGCCGAGAGTTCTCCCGGCCGCGGAGGCCTCGGTCGCCGGGAGAATTTCTCCGGCCCCTGCTCGAAATTTTTCAAAGTCTAGAATGCCTAGTTCTCCCAGCCTGTGTTAATACACATGTTAATTTAACATGTAAAATTACCAAGGATTATTATCCCGGCCGCAGAGGCCTCGGTCGCCGCCAGAAATTTCTGGCTCCCCGCTCAATGTATTGCAGCGTCCCGCAGGCTTGCTTCTCCAAGCCTGTGTTAATACACATGTTAATTTAACATGTAAAATTACAGAGGATTATTTCCCCGGCCGCGGAGGCCTCGGTCGCCGCCAGAATTTTCTGGCTGCCCGCTCAATGTATTGCAGAGTCCCGCAGGCTTGCTTCTCCAAGCCTGTGTTAATACACATGTTAATTTAACATGCAAAATCACCAATGACAAATTCCTCGGCCGCGGAGGCCTCGATCGCCGGGAAAATGTTCTGGCTCCCTGCTCGAATTTTTTTTCTAAGTCCCGATTCGCTATTACAGGCTGGCGCACGGAGTCCGAGGGGCGTAAATATGCCGGGTAGTGGTGCCTTCCGTCGCCGAGACATTTTACAATTGCCTGGGAGCAGTATTTAACATGTTAATTTTTTCCCCTCGGGACACCACTACCCCCTATATAACCCAAAATGGGCCTTGCCAAGGGGGCGCGCAACGCCCGAGCGCGGGCGTTTTTCCCGGCCGCCGAGGCCTCCATCGCCGGGAGAATGTCTTCAGCTATTTGCTAGATTTCCCGATTCGCCCCGCACGGCAAACAACCACGAACGAGGTGGTTTTCGAGAGTTCTCCCGGCCGCGGAGGCCTCGGTCGCCGGGAGAATTTCTCGGGCCCCTGCTCGAAATTTTTCTAAGTCCAGAATGCCTGCATCTCCCAGCCTGTGTTAAAACACATGTTAATTTAACATGTAAAATTACCAATGACCATTTCCTCGGCCGCAGAGGCCTCGGTCGCAGCCAGAATTTTCTGGCTCCCTGCTCAATATATTGCAGAGTCCCGCATGCTTGCTTCTCCCAGCCTGTGTTAATACACATGGTTATTTAACATGTAAAATTACCGAGGATTATTTCCCTGGCCGCAGAGGCCGCGGTCGCCGCCAGAATTTTCTGGCTCCCCGCTCAATGTATTGCAGAGTCCCGCAGGCTTGCTTCTCCAAGCCTGTGTTAATACACATGTTAATTTAACATGTAAAATTACCGAGGATTATTTCCCCGGCCGCGGAGGCCTCGGTCGCCGCCAGAATTTTCTGGCTCCCCGCTCAATATATTGCAGCGACCCGCAGGCTTGCTTCTCCCAGCCTGTGTTAATACACATGTTAATTTAACATGTAAAATTACCGAGGATTATTTCCCCGGCCGCGGAGGCTTCGGTCGCCGCCAGAATTTTCTGGCTCCCGGCTCAATATATTACAGAGTCCCGCAGGCCTGTCTCCAGTGGAATACACACAGTCCGAGAGCCGAAAATTTGCCGGGGTGTGGAGGCCTCGGTCGCCAACAGATTGCCATAGGCTCTGGCTGCAATATTTACCGTGTATTTTTTCCCTCCAGAGACACCACTACCCCCTATATAACCCAAAATGGGCCTTGCGGCGTGTACACGCGGAGCCCGAGCGCCGAAGTTCTCCCGGCCGCGGAGGCCTCGGTCGCCGGGAGAATTTCTCCGGCCCCTGCTCGAAATTTTTCAAAGTCCAGAATGCCTGCTTCTCCCAGCCTGTGTTAATACACATGTTAATTTAACATGTAAAATTACCGAGGATTATTTCCCCGGCCGCGGAGGCCTCGGTCGCCGCCAGAATTTTCTGGCTCCCCGCTCAATGTATTGCAGAGTCCCGCAGGCTTGCTTCTCCCAGCCTGTGTTAATACACATGTTAATTTAACATGTAAAATCATTGAGGACCATTTCCTCGGCCGCGGAGGCCTCGGTCGCCGCCAGAATTTTCTGGCTCCCCGCTCAATGTATTGCAGAGTCCCGCAGGCTTGCTTCTCCCAGCCTGTGTTAATACACATGTTAATTTAACATGTAAAATCAACAAGGACCATTTCCTCGGCCGCGGAGGCCTCGGTCGCCGCCAGAATTTTCTGGCTGCCCGCTCCCCATTGGTAGACGCGGAGCCCGAGCGCCGAGAGTTCTCCCGGCCGCGGAGGCCTCGGTCGCCGGGAGAATTTCTCCGGCCCCTGCTCGAAATTTTTCAAAGTCCAGAATGCCTGCTTCTCCCAGCATGTGTTAATACACATGTTAATTTAACATGTAATATTACCAATGACCTTTTCCTCGTCCGCGGAGGCCTCGGTCGCCGCCAGAATTTTCTGGCTGCCCGCTCCCCATGGGTAGACGCGCTGCCCGAGCGCCGAGATTTCTCCCGGCCGCGGAGGCCTCTGTCGCCGGGAGAATTTCTCTGGCCCCTGCTCGAAATTTTTCAAAGTCCAGAATGCCTAGTTCTCCCAGCCTGTGTTAATACACATGTTAATTTAACATGTAAAATTACCAAGGATTATTATCCCGGCCGCAGAGGCCTCGGTCGCCGCCAGAAATTTCTGGCTCCCCGCTCAATGTATTGCAGAGACCCGCAGGCTTGCTTCTCCAAGCCTGTGTTAATACACATGTTAATTTAACATGTAAAATTACCGAGGATTATTTCCCCGGCCGCGGAGGCCTCGATCGCCGCCAGAAATTTCTGGCTCCCCGCTCAATATATTGCAGCGACCCGCAGGCTTGCTTCTCCCAGCCTGTGTTAATACACATGTTAATTTAACATGTAAAATCACCAAGGACCATTTCCTCGGCCGCGGAGGCCTCGGTCGCCGCCAGAATTTTCTGGCTGCCCGCTCCCCATGTGTAGACGCGGAGCCCGAGCGCCGAGAGTTCTCCCGGCCGCGGAGGCCTCGGTCGCCGCCAGAATTTTCTGGCTCCCCGCTCAATGTATTGCAGAGTCCCGCAGGCTTGCTTCTCCAAGCCTGTGTTAATACACATGTTAATTTAACATGCAAAATCACCAATGACAATTTCCTCGGCCGCGGAGGCCTCCATCGCCGGGAGAATTTTCTGGCTCTCTGCTCGAATTTTTTCTAAGTCCCGATTCGCTATTACAGGCTGGCGCACGGAGTCCGAGGGGCGGAAATATGCCGGGTAGTGGTGCCTTCCGTCGCCGAGACATTTTACAATTGCCTGGGAGCAGTATTTAACATGTTAATTTTTTCCCCCTCGGGACACCACTACCCCCTATATAACCCAAAATGGGCCATGCAATGGGTGCCCACAACGCCCGAGCGCGGGCATTTTTCCCGGGCGCCGAGGCCTCGATCGCCGGGAGAATGTCTCCAGCTATTTGCATGATGTCCCGATTCGCCCCACAAGGCGAACAACCACGAACGAGGTGGTTTTCGTTCGTGGTTGTTTTCGTTCGTGGTTGTTTACTGTTCGTGGTTGTTTTCATTCGTGGTTGTTGTGCGTTCGTGGTTGTTGTCGTTCGGGGTTGTTTTCCGTTCGTGGTTGTTGTCGTTCGTGGTTGTTGTCGTTCGTGGTTGTTGTCGTTCGTGGTTGTTTTCCGTTCGTGGTTGTTTTACGTTCGTGGTTGTTTTCGAGGCAATTGGTACTTTGAAAATTTCAATCGGTTAGCTAGAAAAAATTCTCCCGGCGGTGATTGCCTTGATCGCCGGGAGAATTTTCTGGCTCCCCGATAAAATTTTTTCCAAGTCCCGATTCGCTCTTACTAGCTGGCGCACGGAGTCCGAGGGGCGGGAATTCGCCGGGTAGTGGTGTGTTCCGTCGCCGAGACATTTTCCTATTGCCTGGAAGCAGTATTTAACATGTTAATTTTTTCCCCCTCGGGACACCACTACCCCCTATATAACACAAAATGGGCCTTGCCGCGGGTACACCCGGAGCCCGAGCGCCGAGAGTTCTCCCGGCCGCAGAGGCCTCGGTCGCCGGGAGATTTTCTCCGGCCCCTGCTCGAAATTTTCCAAAGTCCAGAATGCCTGCTTCTCCCAGCCTGTGTTAATACACATGTTAATTTAACATGTAAAATCACCAAGGACCATTTCCTCGGCCGCGGAGGCCTCGGTCGCCGCCAGAATTTTCTGGCTGCCCGCTCCCCAAGGGTAGACGCGGAGCCCGAGCGCCGAGAGTTCTCCCGGCCGCGGAGGCCTCGGTCGCCGGGAGAATTTCTCCGGCCCCTGCTCGAAATTTTTCAAAGTCCAGAATGCCTGCTTCTCCCAGCATGTGTTAATACACATGTTAATTTAACATGTAATATTACCAATGACCTTTTCCTCGGCCGCGGAGGCCTCGGTCGCCGCCAGAATTTTCTGGCTGCCCGCTCCCCATGGGTAGACGCGGAGCCCGAGCGCCGAGAGTTCTCCCGGCCGCGGAGGCCTCGGTCGCCGGGAGAATTTCTCCGGCCCCTGCTCGAAATTTTTCAAAGTCCAGAATGCCTAGTTCTCCCAGCCTGTGTTAATACACATGTTAATTTAACATGTAAAATTACCAAGGATTATTATCCCGGCCGCAGAGGCCTCGGTCGCCGCCAGAAATTTCTGGCTCCCCGCTCAATGTATTGCAGAGTCCCGCAGGCTTGCTTCTCCAAGCCTGTGTTAATACACATGTTAATTTAACATGTAAAATTACAGAGGATTATTTCCCCGGCCGCGGAGGCCACGGTCGCCGCCAGAATTTTCTGGCTGCCCGCTCAATGTATTGCAGAGTCCCGCAGGCTTGCTTCTCCAAGCCTGTGTTAATACACATGTTAATTTAACATGCAAAATCACCAATGACAAATTCCTCGGCCGCGGAGGCCTCGATCGCCGGGAAAATGTTCTGGCTCCCTGCTCGAATTTTTTTTCTAAGTCCCGATTCGCTATTACAGGCTGGCGCACGGAGTCCGAGGGGCGTAAATATGCCGGGTAGTGGTGCCTTCCGTCGCCGAGACATTTTACAATTGCCTGGGAGCAGTATTTAACATGTTAATTTTTTCCCCTCGGGACACCACTACCCCCTATATAACCCAAAATGGGCCTTGCCAAGGGGGCGCGCAACGCCCGAGCGCGGGCGTTTTTCCCGGCCGCCGAGGCCTCCATCGCCGGGAGAATGTCTTCAGCTATTTGCTAGATTTCCCGATTCGCCCCGCACGGCAAACAACCACGAACGAGGTGGTTTTCGAGAGTTCTCCCGGCCGCAGAGGCCTCGGTCGCCGGGAGAATTTCTCGGGCCCCTGCTCGAAATTTTTCTAAGTCCAGAATGCCTGCATCTCCCAGCCTGTGTTAAAACACATGTTAATTTAACATGTAAAATTACCAATGACCATTTCCTCGGCCGCAGAGGCCTCGGTCGCAGCCAGAATTTTCTGGCTCCCTGCTCAATATATTGCAGAGTCCCGCATGCTTGCTTCTCCCAGCCTGTGTTAATACACATGGTTATTTAACATGTAAAATTACCGAGGATTATTTCCCTGGCCGCAGAGGCCGCGGTCGCCGCCAGAATTTTCTGGCTCCCCGCTCAATGTATTGCAGAGTCCCGCAGGCTTGCTTCTCCAAGCCTGTGTTAATACACATGTTAATTTAACATGTAAAATTACCGAGGATTATTTCCCCGGCCGCGGAGGCCTCGGTCGCCGCCAGAATTTTCTGGCTCCCCGCTCAATATATTGCAGCGACCCGCAGGCTTGCTTCTCCCAGCCTGTGTTAATACACATGTTAATTTAACATGTAAAATTACCGAGGATTATTTCCCCGGCCGCGGAGGCCTCGGTCGCCGCCAGAATTTTCTGGCTCCCGGCTCAATATATTACAGAGTCCCGCAGGCCTGTCTCCAGTGGAATACACACAGTCCGAGAGCCGAAAATTTGCCGGCGTGTGGAGGCCTCGGTCGCCAACAGATTGCCATAGGCTCTGGCTGCAATATTTACCGTGTATTTTTTCCCTCCAGAGACACCACTACCCCCTATATAACCCAAAATGGGCCTTGCGGCGGGTACACGCGGAGCCCGAGCGCCGAAGTTCTCCCGGCCGCGGAGGCCTCGGTCGCCGGGAGAATTTCTCCGGCCCCTGCTCGAAATTTTTCAAAGTCCAGAATGCCTGCTTCTCCCAGCCTGTGTTAATACACATGTTAATTTAACATGTAAAATTACCGAGGATTATTTCCCCGGCCGCGGAGGCCTCGGTCGCCGCCAGAATTTTCTGGCTCCCCCGCTCAATGTATTGCAGAGTCCCGCAGGCTTGCTTCTCCCAGCCTGTGTTAATACACATGATAATTTAACATGTAAAATCATTGAGGACCATTTCCTCGGCCGCGGAGGCCTCGGTCGCCGCCAGAATTTTCTGGCTCCCCGCTCAATGTATTGCAGAGTCCCGCAGGCTTGCTTCTCCCAGCCTGTGTTAATACACATGTTAATTTAACATGTAAAATCAACAAGGACCATTTCCTCGGCCGCGGAGGCCTCGGTCGCCGCCAGAATTTTCTGGCTGCCCGCTCCCCATTGGTAGACGCGGAGCCCGAGCGCCGAGAGTTCTCCCGGCCGCGGAGGCCTCGGTCGCCGGGAGAATTTCTCCGGCCCCTGCTCGAAATTTTTCAAAGTCCAGAATGCCTGCTTCTCCCAGCATGTGTTAATACACATGTTAATTTAACATGTAATATTACCAATGACCTTTTCCTCGGCCGCGGAGGCCTCGGTCGCCGCCAGAATTTTCTGGCTGCCCGCTCCCCATGGGTAGACGCGCTGCCCGAGCGCCGAGAGTTCTCCCGGCCGCGGAGGCCTCGGTCGCCGGGAGAATTTCTCCGGCCCCTGCTCGAAATTTTTCAAAGTCCAGAATGCCTAGTTCTCCCAGCCTGTGTTAATACACATGTTAATTTAACATGTAAAATTACCAAGGATTATTATCCCGGCCGCAGAGGCCTCGGTCGCCGCCAGAAATTTCTGGCTCCCCGCTCAATGTATTGCAGAGTCCCGCAGGCTTGCTTCTCCAAGCCTGTGTTAATACACATGTTAATTTAACATGTAAAATTACCGAGGATTATTTCCCCGGCCGCGGAGGCCTCGGTCGCCGCCAGAAATTTCTGGCTCCCCGCTCAATATATTGCAGCGACCCGCAGGCTTGCTTCTCCCAGCCTGTGTTAATACACATGTTAATTTAACATGTAAAATCACCAAGGACCATTTCCTCGGCCGCGGAGGCCTCGGTCGCCGCCAGAATTTTCTGGCTGCCCGCTCCCCATGTGTAGACGCGGAGCCCGAGCGCCGAGAGTTCTCCCGGCCGCGGAGGCCTCGGTCGCCGCCAGAATTTTCTGGCTCCCCGCTCAATGTATTGCAGAGTCCCGCAGGCTTGCTTCTCCAAGCCTGT
>NW_026963072.1:0-22237 GCF_032445375.1 Bacillus rossius redtenbacheri | reverse complement strand
ATGGCACGACAGTAGAAATACCATGCCCATTAGTATTACAGCAGTATAATGCTAACATGGGTGGAGTTGATCGATTTGATCAAATGAAAGAACGGTATGCCATTGGAAGACGTTCGGTCAAGTGGTGGCATCGAATTATTTATTTTCTGATTGACATGGCTATTGTCAACAGCTTTGTGCTCTGGACAGCCAATAGGAGACAATCAAGCAACTATGATCAGCTTACATTTCGGCTAAGACTTGCACGTCAGCTCATTGGAGAATACTCATCACGAAAGAGAAGAGGCAGGCCCATATATTTCAAAGGGAAGCAAAGTGTTCCAGATGAAGTTCGATTAGTTCATGTTGGAAAACATCTTCCAACCCAAGTTCCCAAGTATAGGAGATGCAGAATGTGCAGCAACAAAGGAGCTGAAAAGAGAACAAGATTTGTATGCAGTGGTTGTAGTGTTCCACTGTGTGTAGACACTTGCTTCAAAAAGTTTCATGGTCAATAATGCAAAAAATGTGTACAATGAACTAGCTGTCACCTATAAGATTACGGTATAGGATTGAACATCAAATAAATTTTAGTTTTACTTTTGGCAGAAATATGAATCACATTCATTACTCGGAAATGTATTTTTCATTATGTGTAATATTTGTTTTCAGTTGCTATCATGATGGTAGTTATGTTTCTGTAAATAATAATTAGCCTTCAAATATTGCCGGAAAGTCAATTACTGAAATGGTTATGGTTTCAATGGTAATATATATGCTGTAGTCATGGTAGTGGTGATGATGATGGCAATAAGAAGTTAATATGTGTATGGCGAATGTGTATTTTCTATGGTGGAAATTAGGATGACAACCTAAAATAAATACAGATTTACAAAAGACTGTAATTTATCATTTCATTCACCCTAATGATAACAATGATGATAGATGATGAATGTTTTCTGTAAATTACAAATTTATTATACAAGCTAAGAGAATTTGAATATTAAAATTTATTGCTAAAATCTAGAATAATCAATGGGAAATCCCCCAAGGATTTAACTTTTTTTTTTTTTTTCAATTTGTGTAATGATAATGGCGATAAAGGTGTCCTCTGTAACTTACACATTTTGATTTCATAAATAAAATACAAATGTATGTCAAAAGATATTTGATATAAAAAAATAATTTTCCGAACAATTCGTTATAATAAGATTTATTTCGTATATATTGAAAAAGTTTATGATTCTTTTGGTTAACAATTGGATAACATTTCCACTCATTTGTGTCCTTTCTAATGTTTTTTTTGTTTAAATTTTTAATTAAATGATTGGATTTGTTTCTATTCAAGTAAACTTAATTCGTTATAAATGGTTTATTTTGATGCATTTTGTCCATTTTCTACTTCTTTTACTTAAATAAATAAATTTTGGTAGTAATGAATTCATTTACATTGTTTCGAGAGATTTGTTTTGATGTAATAATTTTCCGAATCAATTTGATATAATTGGTTTATATCATTTTTATTGAAATCGTTTATGATTATTTTGGTTAATTACTATTAATGTGTACAATTATATAACATTTCTTCACATTGGCAGGCAATTAGGCAGGCAGGCAATTAGGCATGCAGGCAATTAGGAAGGCAGGCAATAAGGCAGGCAGGCAATAAGGCAGGCAGGCAAATACGCAGGCAATTAGGCAGGCAATTAGTCAGGCAATTAGGCAGGCAGGCAATAAGGCAGGCAATTAGGCAGGCAATTAGGCAGGCAGGAGTTTAGGCAGGCAATAAGGCAAGCAATTAAACAGGCAATTAGGCAGTCAGGTAATTAGGCAGGGAATTGGGCAGGCAATTTGGCAGGAAATAAGGCTAGCAATTAGGCAGGCAGGCAATTAAGCAGGCAGGCAATTTGACAGACAATTAGGCAGGCAATTAGGCAGGCAGGCAATTAGGCAGGCAATTAGGCAGGCAGGCAATTAGGCAGACAATTTGTCAGGCAGGCAATTAGGCAGGCCATTAGGAAGGCAATTAGGCAGGCAGGCAATTAGACCGGCAATTAGGCAGGCAATTATGCGGGTAGGCATGCAGGAAATTAGGCAGGCAATTATGCAGGCAATACGGCAGGCAATTAGGCAGGCAGGCAATTTGGCAGGAAAACAGGCAATTAGGCTGGCAATTAGCAGGTATGCAGGCAGGCAATTAGGCAGGCAATAAGGCTGGCAATTAGGCAGGCAGGCAGGCAATTAGGCAGGCAATTAGGCAGGCAATTAGGCAGGCAGGAAATAAGGCAGGCAATTAGGGAGGCAGGCAATTAGGCATGCAGGCAATTAGGCAGGCAGGAATATAGGCAGGCAATTAGGAAGGCAGTTAGGCTGGTAATTTGGCAGGCAATTAGGCAGGCAAATAGGCAGGCAGGCAATTAGGCAGGCAATTAGTCAGGCAATTAGGCAGGCAGGCAATAAGGCAGGCAATAAGGCAGGCAATTAGGCAGGCAGTAAATTAGGCAGGCAATTAGGCAGTCATTTTAGCAGGCAATTAGGCAGGCATGCAAATAAACAGGCCGGCAATTAGGCAGGCAATTAGGCAGGCAATAAGGCTGGATATTAGGCAGGCAATTAGGCAGGCAATTAGGCATGCAAATAGGCAGGCAGGCAATTAGGCAGGCAATTTGGCAAGCAGGCCATAAGGCAGGCAATTAGGCAGGCAATTAGGCAAGCAGGAAATTAGGCAGGCAGGCAATTAGGCAGCAATTTGGCAGGCAGGCAATTAGGCTAGCAATTAGGCAGGCAGGCAATTAGGAAGGCAGGCAATTAGGCAGGCAGGCTATTTGACAGGCAATTCGGCAGGCAATTAGGCAAGCAGGCATGCAATTAGGAAGGCATTTAGGCAGGCAGGCCAGCAAGCAGGTAATTAGGCTGGCAGGCAGGCAGGCAGGAAATAAGGCAGGCAATAAGGCAGGCAATTAGGCAGGCAACTAGGAAGGCAGGCAAGAAGGCAGGAAGGCAATTAGGCAGGCAATTAGGCAGGCAATTAGGCAGGCAGGCAATTAGGCAGACAATTAGGCAGGCAGACAACTAGGCAGGCAGGCAATTAGGCTGGCAATTGGGCAGGCAGCCAGGCAGGCAGGCAATTAGGCAGGCAGGCAGGCAATTAGACAGGCAATTAGGCAGGCAGGCAGGCAGGCAATTAGGCAGGCATTTAGGCAGGTAATTAGGCAGGCAATGTGGCAGTCAATTAAACAGGCAATTGGCAGGCCATTAGGCAGGCAGGCAAAAAAGCAGGCAATTAGGCAGGCAGGCAATTACGCAGTCAGGCAATTAGGCAGACAGGCAATTAGGCAGGCAGGCAATTAGGCAGGCAATTAGGAAGACAATTAGGCAGGCAGACAGGCATGCAATTAGGCAGGCAATTAGACAGGCAATTAGGCAGGCAGGCAGGCAGGCAATTAGGCAGGCATTTAGGCAGGTAATTAGGCAGGCAATGTGGCAGTCAATTAAACAGGCAATTGGCAGGCCATTAGGTAGGCAGGCAAAAAAGCAGGCAATTAGGCAGGCAGGCAATTACGCAGTCAGGCAATTAGGCAGGCAGGCAATTAGGCAGGCAGGCAATTAGGCAGGCAGGCAATTAGGCAGGCAATTAGGAAGACAATTAGGCAGGCAGACAGGCATGCAATTAGGCAGGCAATTAGGCAGGCAATTAGGCAGGCAATTAGGCAGGCAATCAGGGAGGGACAAAATTTCGTTATAATTGGATTTATTTCGTATTCATTGGAATCGTTTATGATTATTTTGGTTAATTCACATTAATTTGTACAAGTGAATAACATTTCCACTCATCTGATTTTTTCCAATGATTTATTTAGATTAAATCATGCTATTCATCATTGGAAGTTTTTTTCTATTGAAGTAAACTTATTTCGTTATAAATATGTTCTTATGATACTTTTTGATGGTTTTCTACTTGATATTACTTATTTAAGTGCCTTTAGGTAAATATCATTTCATTCATTATGTTCGGAGTGATTTGGTTTAATATAATAATAGTACCCACAAATTTCGTTATAATTGGATTCATTTCGTATTCATTGGAATCGTTTATGATTATTTTTGTTATTAACTATTAAATTGTACAATTATATAACATTTCCAATAGTTTATTTAGATTAAATCGTGCATTTAATAATTGGAAATTGTTTCTGTTCGAGTAAACTTATTTCGTTATAAATAAGTTCTTTTGATGCTTTTTAATCTTAATCGACTTTATTTTACTTAAATAAGTACATTGAATAGAAATCAATTTATTTATATTGTTTCGAGTAATTCGGTTTGATGTAATAATTTTACGAATCAATTCGTTATAATTGGATTTATTTCGTATTAATTTTAATCGTTTATGATTATTTTTCTAATTCACATTAAATTGTACAAGTAGATAACATTTCGACATATTTGAGACCTTTCTAATGATTTAATTTGATTAAATCATGCACTAAATAATAGGAAATAGTTTCTATTCGAATAAACTTATTTCGTTATTAATGGGTTATAATGATGCTCTGACCTTTTTATACTTCACATTACTTATTTAAGAACATTTAAGTAAAAATCATTTGTTTCATATTGTTCCGAGTGTTTTAGTTTGATGTAATGTCGTTATAGTTGGATTCATTTTTTATTTATATCAATCGTTTATGATTATTTTTGTTAATTCTTATTAAATTGTACAAAAAGAGAAAATTTTCACACATTTGAGTCCTTTAGATTATTTAGATTAAATAGTGGATTTAATAATTGAAAATTGTTTCTATTATAGTAAACTTATTTCGTTAAAATTGGTTATTTTGATGTTTTTTTTCTTTTCTACTGCATTTTACCTAAATAAGTACATTTAAGTATAAATAAATTGTTTCGAGTTATAATTAGATTTATTTCGTATTCATTGGAATCGTTTATGATTAAATTGTACAATTAGATAACATTTCCACACATTGTGTCCTTTCCAATGTTTTTTTGTTTTAATCATTTTTTTAATGATTGGATTTGTTTCTATTGTTTATGATTATTTTTCTTAATTACTATTAAATTGTACAATTATATAACATTTCTACACATTTGAGTTCTTTCCAATAGTTTATTTAAATTAAATCGTGCATTTAATAATTGCAAATTGATTCAATTCAAGTAAACTTATTTCGTTCTAAATGGTTTCTTTTGATGCATTTTGACATTTTTCTACTTCTTTTACTTAAATAAGTAATTTTGGTAGTAATGAATTCATTTACATTGTTTCGAGAGATTTGTTTTGATGTAATAATTTTCCGAATTAATTTGATATAATTGGTTTATATCATATTCATTGAAATCGTTTATGATTATTTTGGTTAATTACTATTAAATTGTACAATTCACATAGGCAGGCAATTAGGCAGGCAGGCAATTAGGCAGGAAATTAGGCAGGCAATGAAGCAGGCAATAAAGCAGGCAATTAAGCAGGCAATTAGACTGGCAATTAGGCAGGCAGGCAGGCAGTTAATTAAGCAGGCAGGCAATTAGGCTGGCAATTAGGCAGGCAGGCAATTAGACAGGCAGAAAGACAATTAGGCAGAAAGGAAGGCAATTAGGCAGACAGGTAATTAGGCAGGCAATTAGGCAGGCAATTATGGAGTCAGCCAGGCAGGCAGGCAATTAGCAGGCAGGCAGGCAATTAGGCAGGCAGGCAATTAGGCAGGCAGGCAATTATTTAGGCAGGCGGGAAATTAGGCAGGCAGGCAATTATGCAGGCAGGTAATTAGGCAGGCAGGTAATAAGGAAGGCAGGCAGGCAATTAGGAAGGCAGGCAGGCAATTAGGCAAGCAGGCAATAAGGCAGGCTGGCAGGCAATTAGGTACGCAGACAATTAGGAAGGCAGGCAATTAGGCAGGCTATTAGGCAGTTAATTAGGCAGGCTATTAGGCAGTTAATTAGGCAGGCTATTAGGCAGTTAATTAGGCAGGCAATTAAGCAGGAAATTAGGCAGGCAATTATGCAGGCAATTAGGCAGGCAGTAAGGCAGAGAATTAGGCAGGCAATTAGGCTGGCAATTAGACAAGCAATTAGGCAGTTAATTAGGCAGGCAATTAGTCAGGCAAATATTCAGGCAATTAGGCAGTTAATTAGGCAGGCAATTAGGCAGTTAATTAAGCAGGCAATTAGGAAGGCAATTAGGCAGGCAGGAAATTAGGCAAAAAGGCAGGTAATTAGGCAATTAATTAGTTCGCATATCACAGTTTGCTGTAGAATGTATATGGTATGCGGATTGCGTTTTGCGGTTCGCAGTTTCAGTTGCAGTTTGAAGTTCGCAGTTCGCAAATCGCAAATTGTCGTTTGCGGATTTCGGTTTTCGGTTTGTGGTTTATGGTTTTTTGTTTGCTGATTGCCGTTTTCAGTTCGCATTTGCAGTTCGTAGTATGAAGTTAGCAGTTTTTCAGTTCGCAGTTTGCAGTTCGCAGTGCGCAAATACGCATTTGGCGTTTTTGTTGTTTGCAATTCGCAGTTTTACTTTTTGCGGTTTGCAGCTTGTAGTTCGCTGTTCGCAGTTCGCAGTTTGCACTACGCATTTTGCAGTTCGCAGTTTGCAGTTCTCATGTAACCGTCAAAAGTTTGTAGTTTGCAGGTTGCAGTTCGCAAGTTGAGTGTGCAGTTCGGAGTTTGTTTTTGGCTGTTAGTAGATTTGAATTTCGCAGTTTTCCGTTCGCACATTTCAGTTGCAGTTTGCAGTTAGCAGTTAGGAGTTTAATGTTTGCAGTTTACAGATCGCAATTTGCAGTTGCAGTTGTCAGTATGCAGTTTGTAGTTATTACTGTGTAGTTTACGGTATGTGGTTTGTGGTCTGCGGTTTGCGGTCTGCGGTTTGCGGTTTGCAGTTTGCTTTTTGCAGTTTGCAGTTCGCATTTCGTATTTCTCATTTTTCAGTTCGTTGTTCTCAAGTTCGCATATCGCAGTTTGCAAATTGTTAATTGCGGTTTCCATTTTGCGGTTTGCAGTTTTCAGTTTGCTGTTCGAGTTTGCGGTATGTGGTTTACGTGTTGCAGTTGTAGTTTTCATTTTGATATTTGCAGTTCGCAATTTTCAGTTCGCAGTTCGCAGATAGAAGTTATTAGTTTGCAGTTTACAGTTTTCAATTAGCAGTTAGCAATTTGCTGTTTGAATTTTGTGCTTTGCGTTTGCGGTTTTCTGTTCGCAATTGCAGTTTGCAGTAGTTTGTAGGTCGCAGTTTAGAGTTCACAGTTTGCAGTTCACAGTTAGCAGTTCGCAGTTTGAAGTTTGTGGTTTGCGGATATCGGTTTGCGGTTTACGAATCGCAGTTTTCAGTTCGCAATTAGCACCACCCAGTTCGTAGTTAGCAGTTTACAGTTCGCAGGTTGCAGTGAGCAGTTTGCTGTTCGCATTTCGCTTTTCGCACATCGCAGTTCTGAGAATGCAGTTTGCAGTTCGCAATTTGTAGTTCGTAGTTCAAAGTTTGCAGTTTGCAGTGCGTAGTTCTCAGTTTGCAGTTCACAGTTTTCTGTTCGCAGTTCTCAGTTTGCAATTCGCAGTTTACTGTTCAGATTTCGTAGGTTCGCTTTTTGCAGTTTGCAGTTCGCAGTTGGGAGTTTGCAGTTTGTAGTTTGCTGTTTAAATTTTGTGCTTTGCGGATTGCCGTTCGCATTTTCCAGTTTGTAGCTTTGCAGTTCGCCGTTTACAGTTCGCTGTTCGACGTCATCTATCGCCGATTTCGTTTATCGTTCTGCAGTTTGCGGATTGCGGTTTTAGTTTTGTGGTTTGCAGTTGGCAGTTTGCTTTAATCAGTTTGCAGTTCGCAATATGCAGTTCGTAGTTTGAATTTTACAGTTTGCAATTTGCACATTGCAGGTCGCAGTTTAGAGTTCACAGTTTGCAGTTCGCAATTTCCCATTAGCAGTTTTCAGTTTTCGTTTTGCGTTTTGCGGTTTGCAGTTGGCATTAGGCAGTTTGCAGTTTGCAGTTCGTAGTTTGCGGTAAATGGTTTTTGATTTTTGGTTTGCGGATTGCCGTTTGCTGTTCGCAGTTTGAGGTTAACAGTTCGCAGTTCGCAGATCCCAAACTTCCGCATACGGTTTTCAGTTTGCGGTTTGCATTTGCAGTTTGCAGTTCGCATTTTGCATTTCGCTGTTCGCAATTCGCAAATCTTTGAGGTTAGTGGTTTGCGGTTCGCTGTTTGCAGTTCACAGTTTTCATTTCGCAATTGGCAGTTTGCAGTTCGCAGTTTAAGTCGTTGTTTGAAGTTTGCTGTTCGCAAATCGCAAATTGCACTTTGCGGATTACGGTGTTCGGTTTGCGGTTTTAGGTTTGTGGTTTGCGGATTGCCGTTTGCAGTTCGCATTTGCAACTCGCAGTTTGCAGTGTGCAGTTCGGAGTTTGCTGTTCGCAGTTAGTAGGTATGCATTTCGCAGTTTGCAGTTGTAGTTTGCAGTTTGCAGTTAGGTGTTTACAGTTTGCAGTTTGCAGTTCGCAGTTTGCAGTTGCAGTTGTCAGTTTGAAGTTTGCAGTCATTACTTTGTAGTTTACGGTTTGTGGTTTGCGGTTTGCAGGTAGCAATTTGTATTTGGCAGTTCGCCGGTAATTGTCAGCATTTTGTAGTTCGCTGTTTGCAGGTTTTTGTTCGCAGTTTGCTGTTTGAAGTTTGTGGTTTGCGATTTCGGTTTGCAGTTAGTTAGCAGTGTGATGTTCGCAGTTCGCAGTTTGCAAATTGCCGTTTGCGATTTGAGGATTGCGAATTGCAATTTCCAGTTTTCTTTTTGTAAATTAAATTTTGCAGTTTGCAATTCGCAGTTTGCTGTATAAAGCTTATGGTATGTGGTTTGTGGGTGGTGGTATGTATTTCAGGCAATTAGGCAGACAAGCAATTAGGCAGGCAATTAGGCAGTTAATTAGGCAGGCAATTAAGCAGGCAATTAGCAGCAATTAGGCAGGCAATTAGGCAGTTAATTAGGCAGGCTTATAGGCCGGCATTTAGGCAAACAAATAGGCAGGCATACAATTAGGCAGGCAATAAGGCAGGTAATTAGGTAGGCAATTAGGCAGATAATTAGGCGGGCAATAAGGCAGGCAATAAGGCAGGCAATTAGGCAGTAAATTAGGCAGGTAATAAGGCAGGCATGCAATTAGGTATGCAGGCAATTATGCAGGCAGGCAATTAGGCAGGCAGGCAATTAGGCAAGAAGCAATTAGGCAGGTTATTAGTCAGGCAATAGAGTGGGCTACTAGGCAGGTAGGCAATTAGGTAGGCAATTAAGCAGGCAATTAGGCAGGCAATAAGGCTATTAATTAGACAGGCAATTAGGCAGGCAATTAGGTAGGCAATTAGGCAATTATATAGGCAGGCAATAAGCCAGGTAATAAGACAGTTCATTAGGCAGGCAATAAGGCAGGCAATAAGGCAGGCAAATAGGCAGGCAATTAGACAGACAATTAGGCAGGAAATTAGGCAGGCAATTAAGCAGGCAGACAATTAGGCAGACAATTATGCAGGCAATTAGGCAGGTAATTAGGCAGGCAATTAGGCAGGCAATTAGGCAGTTAACTAGGCAGGCAATTAGGCAGGCATTGAGGCAGGCAATTAGGCAGTTTATTATGCAGGCAATTAGGCAGGAAATAAGACAGATGATTAGGCAGGCAATTAGGCAGGCAATAAGGCAGTTAATTAGGCAAGCAATCATGCAGCTAATTAGGCAGGCAATTAGGCAGGCAATTAGGCAGGTAATTAAGCAGGCAAAAAGGCAGGCAATTAGGCAGGCAATAAGGCAGTTAATTAGGCAAGCAATTATGCAGATAATTAGGCAGGCAATTAGGCAGGCAATTAGGCAGGTAAATAAGCAGGCAAAAAGGCAGGCAAATAGGCAGGCAATTAGACAGCCAATTAGGCAGGCAATTAGGCAGGCAGACAATTAGGCAGGCAATTAGGCAGGCAATTAAACAGGAAATTAGACAGGCAATTAGGCAGGCAATAAGGCAGGCAAATAGTGAGCAGACAATTAGGCAGGCAATTAGGCAGGCATGCAATTAGGTATGCAGGCAATTAGGCAGGCAGGCAATTAGGCAGGCAGGCAATTAGGCAGGCAGGCAATTAAGCAAGTAGGCAATTAGGCAGGATATTTGTCAGGCGATAAACAGGCAACTAGGCAGGTAGGCAATTAGGCAGTTAATTAGGCAGACAAATAGGCAGGCAATCAGGCAGGCAATTAGGCAGGCAGGCAATAAGCAGGTAAGCAATTAGGCAGCTTTTAGGCAGTTAATTAGGCAGGCAATTAGGCAGTTAATAAGGCAGTTAATTAAGCAGTTAATTAGGCAATTAATAAGGCAGGCAATTAGGCAGTTAATTAGACAGGAAATTAAGCAGTTAATTTGGCAGGCAATTTTGCAGGAAATTAGGCCGGCAATTAGGCAGGCAGTTAGGCAGGTAATAAGGCAGGCAATTAGGCAGTTAATTAGCAAGATAATTAAACAGTTAATCAGGCAAGCAATTAGGCAGTTAATTAGGTCCGCAATTAAGCAGTTAATTAGGCAGGCAATAAGGCAGGCAATTAGGCAGTTAATTAGGCAGGCAATAAGGCAGGCAATTAGGCAATTAATTAAGCAGGCAATTAGGCAGGCAATAAGGCAATATATTAAGCAGTTAATTAGGCAGGCAGGCAATTTGGCAGGTAATTAGGCAGGCAATTAGGCAGGCTATAAGGCAGGCATTTAGGCAGGATATAAGGCAGGCAATAAGGCAGTTAATAAAGCAGTAAATAAGGCAGGCAATTAGGCAGTTAATTAGGCAGGCAATAAGGCAGGCAGGCAATTAGGCAGGTAGGCAATTAGGCAGGCAATTAGTCAGGCAATTAAGAAGGCAATTAGGCAGGTAGGCAATTAGGCAGGTAGGCAATTAGGCAGGTAGGCAATTAGGCTGGCAGGCAATTAGGCAGGTAAACAATTCGGCAGGTATTTAGGCAGTTAATTAGGCAGGCAATAAGGCAGGCAATCAAGCAGGCAAATAGGCAGGCAGTTAGGCAGGTAATTAGGCAGGCAGTTAGGCAGTTAATTAGGCAGGCTATTAGGCAGCTAATTAGGCAGGCTATTAGGCAGTTAATTAGGCAGGCAATTAAGCAGGAAATTAGGCAGGCAATTATGCAGGCAATTAGGCAGGCAGTAAGGCAGAGAATTAGGCAGGCAATTAGGCTGGCAATTAGACAAGCAATTAGGCAGTTAATTAGGCAGGCAATTAGTCAGGCAAATATTCAGACAATTAGGCAGTTAATTAGGCAGGCAATTAGGCAGTTAATTAAGCAGGCAATTAGGAAGGCAATTAGGCAGGCAGGAAATTAGGCAAAAAGGCAGGTAATTAGGCAATTAATTAGTTCGCATATCGCAGTTTGCGGTAGAATGTATATGGTATGCGGATTGCGTTTTGCGGTTCGCAGTTTCAGTTGCAGTTTGAAGTTCGCAGTTCGCAAATCGCAAATTGTCGTTTGCGGATTTCGGTTTTCGGTTTGTGGTTTATGGTTTTTGGTTTGCTGATTGCCGTTTTCAGTTCGCATTTGCAGTTCGTAGTATGAAGTTAGCAGTTTTTCAGTTCGCAGTTTGCAGTTCGCAGTGCGCAAATACGCATTTGGCGTTTTTGTTGTTTGCAATTCGCAGTTTTACATTTGCGGTTTGCAGCTTGTAGTTCGCTGTTCGCAGTTCGCAGTTTGCACTTCGCATTTTGCAGTTCGCAATTTGCAGTTCTCATGTAACAGCCAAAAGTTTGTAGTTTGCAGGTTGCAGTTCGCAGTTTGCAGTGTGCAGTTAGAAGTTTGTTTTTGGCTGTTAGTAGATTTGAATTTCGCAGTTTTCCGTTCGCACATTTCAGTTGCAGTTTGCTGTTAGGAGTTAGGAGTTTAATGTTTGCAGTTTGCAGATCGCTATTTGCAGTTGCAGTTGTCAGTCTGCAGTTTGCAGTTATTACTGTGTAGTTTACGGTTTGTGGTATGCGGTCTGCGGTTTGCGGTTTGCAGTTCGCTTTTTGCAGTTTGCAGTTCGCATTTCGCATTTCACATTTTTCAGTTCGTTGTTCGCAAGTTCGCATATCGCAGTTTGCAAATTGTTAATTGCGGTTTTCATTTTGCGGTTTGCAGTTTTCAGTTTGCTGTTCGAGTTTGCGGTATGTGGTTTACGTGTTGCAGTTGTAGTTTTTATTTTGATATTTGCAGTTCGCAATTTGCAGTTCGCAGTTCGCAGATAGTAGTTCTTAGTTTGCAGTTTACAGTTTTCAATTTGCTTTTAGCAATTTGCTGTTTGAATTTTGTGCTTTGCGTTTGCGGTTTGCTGTTCGCAATTGCAGTTTGCAGTAGTTTGTAGGTCGCAGTTTAGAGTTCACAGTTTGCAGTTCACAGTTAGCAGTTCGCAGTTTGAAGTTTGTGGTTTGCGGATATCGGTTTGCGGTTTACGAATCGCAGTTTTCAGTTCGCAATTAGCACCACGCAGTTCGTAGTTAGCAGTTTACAGTTCGCAGGTTGCAGTGAGCAGTTTGCTGTTCGCATTTCGCTTTTCGCACATCGCAGTTCTGAGAATGCAGTTTGCAGTTCGCAATTTGTAGTTCGCAGTTCAAAGTTTGCAGTTTGCAGTGCGTAGTTCTCAGTTTGCAGTTCACAGTTTTCTGTTCGCAGTTCTCAGTTTGCAATTCGCAGTTTACTGTTCAGAGTTCGTAGGTTCGCTTTTTGCAGTTTGCAGTTCGCAGTTGGGAGTTTGCAGTTTGTAGTTTGCTGTTTAAATTTTGTGCTTTGCGGATTGCTGTTCGCATTTGCAGTTTGTAGCTTTGCAGTTCGCCGTTTACAGTTCGCTGTTCGACGTCATCTATCGCCGTTTTCGTTTATCGTTCTGCAGTTTGCGGATTGCGGTTTTAGTTTTGTGGTTTGCAGTTGGCAGTTTGCTTTAATCAGTTTGCAGTTCGCAATATGCAGTTCGTAGTTTGAATTTTACAGTTTGCAATTTGCACATTGCAGGTCGCAGATTAGAGTTTACAGTTTGCAGTTCGCAATTTGCCATTAGCAGTTTTCAGTTTTCGTTTTGCGTTTTGCAGTTTGCAGTTGGCATTATGCAGTTTGCAGTTTGCAGTTCGTAGTTTGCGGTAAATGGTTTTTGATTTTTGGTTTGCGGATTGCCGTTTGCTGTTCGCAGTTTGAGGTTAACAGTTCGCAGTTCGCAGATCCCAAACTTCCGCATACGGTTTTCAGTTTGCGGTTTGCATTTGCAGTTCGCAATTTGCAAATCTTTGAGGTTAGTGGTTTGCGGTTCGCTGTTTGCAGTTCACAGTTTTCATTTCGCAATTGGCAGTTTGCAGTTCGCAGTTTAAGTCGTTGTTTGAAGTTTGCTGTTCGCAAATCGCAAATTGCACTTTGCGGATTACGGTGTTCGGTTTGCGGTTTTAGGTTTGTGGTTTGCGGATTGCCGTTTGCAGTTCGCATTTGCAGCTCGCAGTTTGCAGTGTGCAGTTCGGAGTTTGCTGTTCGCAGTTAGTAGGTATGCATTTCGCAGTTTGCAGTTGTAGTTTGCAGTTTGCAGTTAGGTGTTTACAGTTTGCAGTTTGCAGTTCGCAGTTTGCAATTGCAGTTGTCAGTTTGCAGTTTGCAGTTATTACTTTGTAGTTTACGGTTTGTGGTTTGCGGTTTGCAGGTAGCAATTTGTATTTGGCAGTTCGCCGGTAATTGTCAGCATTTTGTAGTTCGCTGTTTGCAGGTTTTTGTTCGCAGTTTGCTGTTTGAAGTTTGTGGTTTGCGATTTCGGTTTGCAGTTAGTTAGCAGTGTGATGTTCGCAGTTTGCAGTTTGCAAATTGCCGTTTGCGATTTGAGGATTGCGAATTGCAATTTCCAGTTTTCTTTTTGTAAATTAAATTTTGCAGTTTGCAATTCGCAGTTTGCTGTATAAAGCTTATGGTATGTGGTTTGTGGGTTGTGGTATGTATTTCAGGCAATTAGGCAGACAAGCAATTAGGCAGGCAGTTAGGCAGTTAATTAGGCAGGCAAGTAGGCAAGTAATTAGGCACGCAATTAGGTAGTTAATTAGGCAAACAATTAGGCAGACAATTAGGCAGGCATTTAAGCAGGCAATTAGGCAATTAATTAGCAGGCAATTAGGCAGGCAATAAGGCAGGCAAATAGGCAGTAAATTTGGCAGGTAATTAGGCAGTTAATTAGGCAGGCAATTAGGCTGGCAGGCATTTAGGCAGGCAGGCAATTAGACAGGCAGGTAATTAGGCAGGCAATTAAGCAGTTAATTAGGCAGGCAAGCAATTTGGCAGGTAATTAGGCAGGCAATAAGGCAAGCAATTAAGCAGGCAATTAGGCAGCCAATTAGGCAGGCAATTAGGCAGTTAATAGGCAGGCAATTAGGCAGGCAATTAGGCAGGCAATTAGGCAGGCAATTAGGCAGGCAATTAGGCAGGCAATTAGGCATTTTATGAGGCAGGCAATTAGGTAGGCTTTTAGGCAGGGTTTTAGGCAATTAAATAGGCAGGCATACAATTAGGCAGGCAATTAGGTAGGCAATTATGCAGTTAATTAGGCGGGCAATTAGGCAGGCAATTAGGCAGTAATTTAGGCAGGTAATTAGGCAGGCATGCAATTAGGCATGCAGGCAATTTGGCAGGCAGGCTATTAGGCTGTCAGGCAATTAGGCAGGTAGGCAATTAGGCAGGCAATTAGTCAGGTAATTAGGCAGGTTGGCAATTAGGCAGGCAATTAGGTAGGCCATTAAGCAGGCAATTAGGCAGGCAATAAGGCTATTAATTAGACAGGCAATTAGGCAGTCAATTAGGCTGGCAATTCGGCAGTTAATTGAGCAGGCAATTAGGCAGTTAATTGAGCAGGAAATTAGGCAGGCAATATTGCTATATGTTAAGCAGTTAATTAGGCAGGCAATTTGGCAGGTAATTAGGCAGGCAATTAGGCAGGCTATAAGGCAGGCAATTAGGCAGTTAATAAAGCAGTTAATTAGGCAGGCAATTGAGCAGTCAATTAGGCAGGCAATAAGGCAGGCAATTTGGCAGTTAATTAAGCAAGCAATTAGGCAGTTAATAGGGCAGGCAATTAGGCAGTTTATAAAGCAGTTAATTAGGCAGGCAATTGAGCAGTCAATTAGGCAGGCAATAAGGCAGGCAATTTGGCAGTTAATTAAGCAAGCAATTAGGCAGTTAATTAGGCAGTCAATTAGGCAGTTAATTAGGCAGTTAATTAGGCAGGCAATAAGGCAGGAAATTTGGCAGTTAATTAGGAAGGCAATTAGGCAGGCAATTAGGCAGTCAATTAGGCAGTTAATTAGGCAGGCAATTATGCAGTTAAATAGGCAGTCAATTAGGCAGTTAATTAGGCAGACAATTAGGCAGTTAATTAGGCAGTTAATTAGGCAGGCAATAGAGCAGGCAATTAGGCAGGCAATAAGGCAGTTAATTAGGCAAGCATTTAGGCAGGCAATTAGGCAGGCAATAAGGTAGTTAATTAGGCAGGCAATTAGGCAGATGTTTGGCAGGCAATTTGACAGGCAATTAGGCAAGCAATTAGGCAGGCAATTAAGCAGATATTAAGGCAGGCAATTAGGCAGTTAATTAGGCAACTAATTAGGCATTTAATTAGGCATGCAAGTAGGCAGGTAATTAGGCACGCAATTAGGTAGTTAATTAGGCAAGCAATTAGGCAGACAATTAGGCAGTTAATTAGGCAGGCAATTAGGCAGTTAATTAGGCAGGCAATTAGGCAGGCAAGCAATTAGGCAAACAATTAGGCAGGCAATAAGGCAGGAAATTAGGCAGTTATTTAGTCAGGCAATTAGGCACTTTAAGGCAGTTATTAGGCAGGCAATTATGCAGGCATGCAATTAGGCAGGCAGAAAGGCAGTTAATTAGGCAGGCAATTAGGCAGATAATAAGGCAGGCAATTAGGCAGTTAATAAGGGAGGCAATTAGGCAGGTAATTAGGCAGGAAATTAGGCAGTTAATTAGGCAGGCAATTAGGCAGGCAATTAGGCAGTTAATAAGGCAGTTAATTAGGCAGGTAATTAGGCAGTTAATTAGGCAGTCAATTAGGCAGTTAATTAGGCAGGCAATTAGGCAGTTAATTAGGCAGGCAATAGAGCAGGCAATTAGGCAGGCAATAAGGCAGTAAATTAGGCAAGCATTTAGGCAAGCAATTAGGCAGGCAATAAGGTAGTTAATAAGGCAGGCAAAAGGCAGATAATTAGGCAGGCAATTAGGCAGTTAATTAGGCAACTAATTAGGCATTTAATCATTTAATTAGGCATGCAAGTAGGCAGGTAATTAGGCAAGCAATTAGGCAGGCAATAAGGCATGCAATTAGGCAGATAATTAGGCAGTCAATTATGCAGTTAATTTGGCAGTTAAATAGGCAGACAATTATGCAGTTAATTAGGCAGGCAATTAGGCAGTTAATTAGGCAAGCAATTAGGCAGGCAATAAGGCAGGAAATTAGGCAGTTAATTAGTCAGGCAATTAGGCACTTAATTAGGCAGGCAATTGGACAGGCAATTAGGCAAGCAATTAGGCAGTTAATCAGGCAGGCAGTTAGGCAGTTAATTAGGCAATAAATTAGGCAGGCAGTTAGGCAGTTAATTAGGCAGTTAATTAGGCAGACAATTAGGCAGTTAATTAGGCAGGCAATAAAGCAGTCAATTAGGCAGTCAATAAGGCAGTTAATTTGGCAGTTAAATAGGCAGGCAATTTGGCAGTTAATTAGGTAGGCAATTATGCAGTTAATTAGGCAGGCAATTAGGCAAGCAATAAGGCAGGAAATTAGGCAGTTTATTAGGCAGGCAATTAGGCAGTCAATTAGGCAGTTAATTAGGCAGACAATTAGGCAGTTAATTAGGCAGGCAATAAAGCAGTCAATTAGGCAGGCAATAAGGCAGTTAATTAGGCAATAAATTAGGCAGGCAATTAGTTACTTAATTAGGCAGGCAATTAAGCAGGCATTTAGGCAGGCAATTAGGCAGTTAATAAGGCAGGCAATTAGGCAGGCAAGCAATTAGGCATACAATTAGGCACTTAATTAGGCAGGCAATTAGGCAGTTTATTAGGCCCCTAATTAGGCAGGCTATTTAGCAGGTAATTAGGTAGGAAGGCAATTAGGCAGGCAATAAGCAGTTATTTAGGCAAACAGGCAATTTGGCAGGTAATTACGTAGGCAAATAGGCAGGCAATAAGGCAGGCAATTAGGCAGGCAATTAGGCAGTTAATTAGGCAGTTAATTTGGCAGGCAATGGAATTTAATTAGGCAGGCAAGTAGGTAGGTAATTAGGCATGCAATTAGGTAGTTAATTAGGCAAGTAATTAGGCAGACCATTAGGCAGTTAATTAGGCAGGCAATTAGACAGTTAATTATGCAGGCAATTAGGCAGTCAATAAGGCAGGAAATTAGGCAGTTATTTAGGCAGGTAATTAGGCACATAATTAGGCAGTTAATTAGGCAGGCAATTAGGCAGGCATGCCATTAGGCAGGCAGTAAGGCAGGCAATTATGCAGATAATTAGGCAGGCAATTAGGCATTTAATTAGGGAGGAAATTAGGCAGGTAATAAGGCAGACAATTAGGCAAGCAATTAGGCAGGCAATAAGGCAGGCAATTAGGCAGATAATTAGGCAGGCAATTAGGCAGGCAGTAAGGCAGGCAATTAGGCAGGCAATTAGGCAGTTAACTAGGCAGGCAATTAGGCAGGCAATTAGGCAGTTAATTATGCAGGCAATTAGGCAGGAAATAAGACAGATGATTAGGCAGTTAATTAGGCAAGCATTTAGGCAGGCAATTAGGCAGGCAATTAGGTAGTTAATTAGGCAGGCAATTAAGCAGGCAATTGGACAGGCAATTAGGCAAGCAATTAGGCAGGCAATAAGCAGATAATTAGGCAGGCAATTAGGCAGTTAATTAGGCAGGCAATTAGGCAGTTAATTAAGCAGTTAAATAGGTAGGCAATTCGGCAGTTTATTAGGCAGGCAATTAGGCAGTTAATTAGGCAGGCAATAAGGCAGGAAATTAGGCAGTTAATTAGGCAGGCAATTAGGCAGGCAATTAGGTAGTCAATTGGACAGTTAATTAGGTAGGCAATTAGGCAGTTAATTTGGCATGCAATTAGGCAAGCAATAAGGCAGGAAATTAGGCAGTTTATTAGGCAGGCAATTAGGCAGTCAATTAGGCAGTTAATTAGGCAGACAATTAGGCAGTTAATTAGGCAAGCAATAAAGCAGTCAATTAGGCAGGCAATAAGGCAGTTAATTAGGCAAGCAATTTGGGAATCAATAAGGCAGGCAATTAGTTAGTTAATTAGGCAGGAAATTAAGCAGGCAATTAGGCAGGCAATTAGGGAGTTAATTAGGCAGGCAATCAGGCAGGCAAGCAATTAAACATACAATTAGGCACTTAGGCAGGCAATTAGGCAGTTAATTAGGCCCCTAATTAGGCAGGCTGTTAAGCAGGTAATTAGGCAGGAAGGCAATTAGTCAGGCAATTAAGCTGTTATTTAGGCAAAAAGGCAGTTTAGCAGGTAATTAGGTAGGCAAATAGGCAGGCAATTAGGCAGGCAATTAGGCAGGCAATTAGGCAGTTTATTAGGCAGTTAATTAGGCAGGCCACTAGGCATTTAATTAGGCAGGCAAGTAGGCAGGTAATTAGGCACGCAATTAGGTAGTTAATTAGGCAAGCAATAAGGCAGACAATTAGGCAGTTAATTAGGCAGGCAATTAGGCAGGCAATAAGGCAGGAAATTAGGCAGTTATTTAGGCAGGCAATTAGGCACTTTTTAGGCAGTTAATTAGGCAGGCAATTAGGCAGGCATGCAATTAGGCAGGCAGTAAAGCAGTTAATTAGGCAGGCAATTAGGCAGATAATTAGGCAGGCAATTAAGCAGTTAATTAGGGAGGCAATTAGGCAGGTTATTAGGCAGACAATTAGGCAAGCAATTAGGCAGGCAATAAGGCAGGCAATTAGGCAGATAATTAGGCAGGCAATTAGGCAGGCAGTATAGCAGTTAATTGAGCAGTTATTAAGGCAGGCAATTAGGCAGATAATTAGGCAGGCAATTAGTTAGGCAATTAGGCAAGCAATTAGGCAGGCAATAAGCAGATAATAAGGCAGGCAATTAGGCAGTTAATTAGGCAGGCAATTAGGCATTTAATTAAGCAGTTAAATAGGCAGGCAATTCGGCAGTTAAATAGGCAGGCAATTAGGCAGTTAATTAGGCAGGCAATTAGGCAGGCAATAAGGCATGCAATTAGGCAGTTAATTTGGCAGTTAAATAGGCAGTCAATTATGCAGTTAATTAGGCAGGCAATTAGGCATTTAATTAGGCAAGCAATTAGGCAGGCAATAACGCAGGAAATTAGGCAGTTAATTAGGCAGGCAATTAGGCACTTAATTAGGCAGTTAATTAAGCAGGCAATTAGGCAGGCAATTAGGTAGGCAATTAGGCAGACAATTAGGCAGTTAATTAGGCAGGCAATTAGGCAGTTAATTAGGCGGGCAATTAGGTAGGCAAGCAATTAGGAAGGCAATTAGGCAGGCAATAAGGCAGGAAATTAGGCAGTTAATTAGGCAGGCAATTAGGCAGGCAATTAGGTAGTCAATTATGCAGTTAATTAGGCAGGTAATTAGGCAGGTAATTAGGCAAGCAATTAGGCAGTTAACTAGGCAGGCAATTAGGCAGGCATTGAGGCAGGCAATTAGGCAGTTAATTAGGCAGGCAATTAGGCAGGCAATAAGACAGATGAATAGGCAGGCAATTAGACAGCCAATTAGGCAGACAATTAGGCATTTAATTAGGCAGATAATTAGGCAGGCAATAAGGCAAGCAGGCAATTAGGCAGGCAGACAATTAGGCAGGCAATTAAATAGGAAAATAGACAGGCAATTAGGCAGGCAATTAGGCAGGCAAATAGTGAGCAGACAATTAGCAGGCAATTAGGCAGGCAATTAGGCAGGCAATTAGGCAGTTAATTAGGCAGGCAATTAGGCAGGCAATGAGGCAGGCAATTAGGCAGTTAATTAAGCAGGCAATAAGGCAGTTAATTAGGCAAGCAATTATGCAGCTAATTAGGCAGGCAATTAGGCAGGCAATTAGGCAGGTAATTAAGAAGGCAAAAAGGCAGGCAAATAGGCAGGCAATTAGACAGCCAATTAGGCAGACAATTAGGCATTTAATTAGGCAGATAATTAGGCAGGCAATAAGGCAAGCAGGCAATTAGGCAGGCAGACAATTAGGCAGGCAATTAAATAGGAAAATAGACAGGCAATTAGGCAGGCAATTAGGCAGGCAAATAGTGAGCAGACAATTAGCAGGCAATTAGGCAGGCAATTAGGCAGGCAATTAGGCAGTTAATTAGGCAGGCAATTAGGCAGGCAATGAGGCAGGCAATTAGGCAGTTAATTAAGCAGGCAATAAGGCTGTTAATTAGGCAGGCAATTAAGCAGGGAATTAAGCAATTAATTAGTCAGGCAATAAGACAGATGATTAGGCAGGCAATTAGGCAGGCAAAAAGGCAGTTAATTAGGCAAGCAATTACGCAGCTAATTAGGCAGGCAATTAAGAAGCAATTAGGTAATTAATTAGGCAAGCAATTAGGCAAGCAATTAGGCAGGAAGTTACTTAGGCAGGCAATTAGGAAGACTATAAGACAGTTAATTAGGCAGTTTATTAGGCCTTGCAATTAGGCAGGTAAATAAACAGGCAATTAGGCAGGCAGGGAATTAGGAAGGTTGGCAATTAGGCAGGTAATTAGGCAGTTAATTAGGCAGGCAAATAGGCAGGCAATCAGGCAGGCAATTAGGCAGGCAGGCAATCAGGCAGGTAAGCAATTAGGCAGTTAATTAGGCAGGCAATAAGGCAGGCAATTAGGCAGGCAATTAAGCAGTTAATTAGGCAATTAATAAGGCAGGCAATTAGGCAGTTAATTAGACAGGAAATTAAGCAGGCAATTAGGCAGGCAATTAGTCAGTTAATTAGGCAGGCAATTAGGCAGTTAAATAGGCCCCTAATTAGGCAGGCTATTAAGCTGGTAATTTGGCAGGCAGGCAATTAGGCAGGCAATTAGGCAGGCAATTAAGCAGTTAATTAGGCAATCAGGCAATTTGGAAGGTAATTAGGTAGGCAATTAGGCAGGCAATTAGGCAGTTAATTAGGCAGGCAATTAGGCAGTTAATTAGGCAGGCAATTAGGCAAGCTATTAGGTAGTTAATAAGGCAGCCAATTAGGCAGATAATTAGGCAGGAAATTGGACAGGCAATTAGGCAAGCAATTAGGCAGTTAATTAGGCAAGCAAGCAATTTGGCAGGTAATTAGGCAGGCAATAAGGCAAGCAATTGAGCAGGCAATTAGGTAGGCAATATGGCATGCAATTAGGCAATTAATTAGGCAGGCAATTAGGCAGCAATTAGGCAGGCAAATAGGTAGTTAATTAGGCAGGCAATAGGGCAGGCAATTAGGCAGGCAATTAGGCTGGCTATTAGGCATTTAAATAGACAGGCAATTAGGCAGGCATTGAGGCAGGCAATTAGGCAGTTAATTAGGCAGACAATTACGCAGTTAATTAGGCAGGCATTTAAGCAGGGAATTAAGCAGTTAATTAGGCAGGCAATAAGACAGATGATTAGGCAGGCAATTAGGCAGGCAATTTATTCAGTTTATTAGGCAAGCAATTATGCAGCTAATTAGGCAGGCAATTAGGCAGGTAATTAAGCAGGAAAAAAGGCAGGCAAATAGGCAGGCAATTAGACAGCCAATTAGGCAGGAAATTAGGCAGGCAAATAAACAGGTAATTAGGCAGGCAATTAGGCAGGCAATGAGGCAGGCAATAAGGCAGTTAATTAGGCAGGCAATAAGGCTGTTAATTAGGCAGGCAATTAAGCAGGGAATTAAGCAGTTAATTAGGCAGGCAATAAGACAGATGATTAGGCAGGCAATTAGGCAGGCAATAAGGCAGTTAATTAGGCAAGAAATTACGCAGCTAATTAGGCAGGCAATTAAGCAGGCAATTAGGTAATTAATTAGGCAAGCAATTAGGCAAGCAATTATGCAGGAAGTTACTTTGGCAGGCAATTAGGAAGGCTATAAGACAGTTAATTAGGCAGTTTATTAGGCCTTGCAATTAGGCAGTTAATTAAACAGGCAATTAGGCAGGCAGGTAATTAGGCAGTTAATTAGGCAGGCAAATAGGCAGGCAATCATGTAGGCAATTCGGCAGGCAGGCAAT